>NC_088220.1:15160105-15177605 GCF_036934945.1 Oncorhynchus masou masou | reverse complement strand
GAAGGATTCATATATTTTAGTTTTTTTTGCAGGTTTATTTGCTACATATTCATCCATTTTACATACATATTGTACATAGATATTGTACATACACATTTTACATACATATTGTACATACATATTGTACATACACATTTTACATACATATTGTACATACACATTTTACATACATATTGTACATACATATTGTACATACACATTTTACATACATATTGTACATACATATTGTACATACACATTTTACATACATATTGTACATACACATTTTACATATATATTGTACATACACATTTTGCGTACACATTTGACCTACATGGTACTTTTATATAAAGCAGTCACATACCAATACTACATGACCAAACATCCTGACCATAGTTTGCTTTGTATGTTTCTATGTTGTGTTTGGTCAGGGTGTGATCTGAGTGGGCATTCTATGTTGTGTGTGTAGTTTGTCTATTTCTATGTTTGGCCTGATATGGTTCTCAATCAGAGGCAGGTGTTAGTCAGGTTTTTCACGTGTATTGTTTTTGTATACTGTTCGTGTTTTCATCTTTATTAAAGATGTATACAAGTAATCACGCTGCATTTTGGTCCGCCTCTCCTTCAACTCAAGAAAACTGTAACAGGTATACCGTCAAGCCCTGGGGTTTTCCAGATGGAGAACACCCTTCTATAAGTTGGCCTTCATACAGCTCTTTCTGTAAATGTGTTAATTGTATATTATTATTTGGAAAGAAACCCTTACAGTTAACATCATTCAGTGTTAGAGAGAGAGAGAAAGGGGAGGATGTCGGTCTCAGAACAAAGCCGCTCATTGATTGGATATTGAGATGTTAACTGCAGATTCCAGAGTGTGCGTGTGTGTGCGTGTGTGTGTGTGGTCCTACTTTACTATGCTTTTGGGTTCCAAAAGTCCATACAAGGAAAAAAGTGACAACTGGTGACATTTCGCCAGTTACCGAAATGAAAAATGCTATTTTAGGCTTGCTGGCTATGCCGGATTAAGTTATATGGCATGCTAGTCTAGAAAATAATTTCTTTGTAATTAATTTTACCTGATTAAGCTAATCATGTAAATGTAATTAACTACAGAGTCTGGCACCACAAAATAATGTTTATAGAGCTTTTATCTTCCGAATAAACTCTTAAAACCTTTTGTGGATGTTGATCCCCATTTGGGAACTTTCCCTAACACCCTCAGCTGGAATGTGGCGCATGGAATGCAAAAGATATTCTTAAAAATATTTAACCTCCAGACATTAACAAGTCCAATAGCTTAAATGAAAGATAAACACCTTGTTTATCTACCCAGCAAGTCAGATTTCTAAAATGTTTTACGGCGAAAACATAGCACATATTTATGTCAAACCACCACCGAAGACACAGCTAATTTGCATAGCCAAGTTGAACAAAATATGCAATCAACAAACGCAGGATTCAAAGAAAAATAAATCACTAACCTTTTGAAATCTTCATCAGATGACAGTAATATAACATGTTACACAGTACATTTATGTTTTTTTCAATAATATGCTATATATATCCATAAATCTCTGTTTACAATTACGCATTGTTCAAAAAATGCTACTCAAATGTCCGGAGAAATGACGATAGCTCCGGCAGATAACCTCAGATAACAAGCAATACACATCATAGACTTTAACTAAATATGCATGTTCTACATATATATAGAAAGATACACTTCTTCTAAATGCAATCGCTGTGTTACATTTATTTTTAACGTTACAGAATTCGTTCACTAGGCTATAATATCAGTCGGTGCTCAGAAATTAGCATGATGGCTCCTCTATCTTGGAGTCCACAGAAACCCAAATTTAACACATAAATATTCCCTTACCTTTGCTGTTCTTCCATCAGAAGACCTGGAAGGAATTATACTCACCAAAAACATTGTTTAGTTGTGAAGTCTGTGTCTTTCGGTTATCAAACACGGCATATTTCGGTTGAAATGCAGCCAAAAGTCAAGTGGATGCGCACCAAAACGTCTAATTTACATATTATATGTCGACTAAACTTGTCAAACTATGTTCATAACCAAGCTTTAGCATGTTATAAAGGTGCACAACAATTCTCAGGACGAACAGAAACACACGCGTCGTTTAATCATTCTTGGAAGAGAGAGACCACCAGAGGAGAGCGCGCATGAATGTGACCTTTTTTTTCGCGTGACCGAAAGGTTTCGGGCCGCCAAAACTCTCGTGAGCACGCTATTCTCACAATGAGAAGCCCCATTGAAAGCAGACATCGCGCTGAAGACATAGAACTGTTCCCAGGTCTGTAGGCGCTTGGGAAGGGTCCGGGAACAATGGGGGCGATGACGTCAAAGTTGGGCCAACTTTTATGATGACAAAGAGAGTTTGAGAATGACTGCCCTGAGAGTTCTGCTTTACATACAGACATAATTTCAACGGTTTTAGAAACTTTAGAGTGTTTTCTATTGAATAATATTTTTATATGCATATATTAGCAATTTTTGAAATATTTTTTTTCGGTTTAATATGGGCACGCAATTACTCCAAAGGGGGCAGCAGACAGCCCTATCTTATTAACTTATTAATCTTTTGCATCAATAGAAGTCAATATTTAATCGTCACATTATTCAGTCTCATCTGAAATTTGTAAATTCTTGGTTCTTCACAAACCCTGGCTAACAAGTTGAATCAGCAATGCAACATTTGGTTTAATTATTTATTTACTAAATACCTAAAATAATCACACAGATTGGATCATACATTGATTGCAAATTATGTCATAAAGAAAACATCCCTGGTGGACGGAACAGATATGACAGCTGGTTACACAAAGAGAGGGGGTTGGGTTTGAGTGAAAGAGCGGGAAGACTGAGTAACAAAGGAAGAAGCTGTGCTATCGTGAATACAGTATCTTATGCATTCTAAATTACCGCCCATTTGAAAAAGGAGAATGCAATAAATATTTACTCTGAGCTGCACTTCGGTAGATTGGTCGTCGATGGAAGGCCGGTTTGCCCTTTATGGATCTCTGGTCCTCTGAAGAAAGTTTAGTGGTGAACTGGAGCGTGGTAGAAGGGATACTCTGTCTGTCCTCTCCTAGCCCACGTTTAGCGACTGCTGCTAACTCAACGGCTAGGAGGTATCACTTCTAGAGTGAATAAGAGTTCAAAGTTCATACCAAGTTGCCATGCTATATGCTCATGCTATATTCTGGCTGGTATAGTCGAAATTCATCCTTCCGGTATGTAGGTCGTCACCTTCACATTGAAATTCTATTTGAATTTCGTTAGGTTCTCTAAGGTTGGCTTAGTTCTGTAGGTGGTCTTTGTCCTTTCAACGTGGGGACCTCAAGTCCACAGGTTCTTGGAACAGCTTATTATCTGAGCCCTTTTAAACGTAGGACTGTCACCCAAACATCCTCGCAACAGGAAGTTCCATTTTCGTCAAGGGCTTTATATAGGAGGGTAGAGAAGGGTGATTTTCATAGTTTAAAACCAATGTCTGTTCACATGGGCAGGGCCACTGAGTTGAGCATAGTTTACAACCACTGTCTGTTCACATGGGCAGGGCCACTGAGTTGAGCATAGTTTACTCTATGACAAACCATTCTCTCATTAAGAAGCTAAATTACATTTAATCTTTTCACAAATAGTTTAATATTTTAACATTACAATTGCACAACAATTCCATGTGAATCTGATAACTATAATGTGTAGACTTTCCAAGATTCAGTTTGTCATCCTATCATCAGTAATTATGTCTAAGACACCAACTAATCCGGCATCATATTCATTTAGTACCAACACAAATTACCGAAATATGGTTCCTTTCCCCCTACCTTTTGATGTTCCCAGACTCTCTATGTTTAACAAAGGCTTTTCAAGAGTCCTTCTGTAGAGTCAAGAGAGAGAGGGAAGGGAGAAAGGTATTTATGGAGGGGGTCATAAACCTCACCCACAGGCCAACGTCATAACAGGGTTAAGGTCAGTTAAACCAATGTGTGTTTGTGTGTCACGCTGGTATAAACGAATCGGGAGACAGACGCATGGAACGTGTAATATTTTTTTTATTGTACCCAAATCACAGGGTGCCGTGTAAAGGCACGGGACGAAGACCAAACGAACACGTAACAAAAACACAGGGTTGAAACCCAAACAAAAGAGCGAGGAGTACCTTGAATAAATAACATGCGCACATATTGATTAACACACCGGAACAAGACCCGAAATCATCTGCGCAATCCACAAGGCCACGAAAGCCCAAAACACACAGCACAGGTACTCACACCACCAATGGACATTGTAACAATAATTGACAGCCCCATGGAAACCAAAGGGCTTACTTATATCCGTACTAATCAGAGGGAATAGGGGACAGGTGTGCGTAATGAATGTTCCGGAAGGAATCCGTGACAGTGTGTGTGTGTGTGTGTGTGTGTGTGTGTGTGTGTGTGTGTGTGTGTGTGTGTGTGTGTGTGTGTGTGTGTGTGTGTGTGTGTGTGTGTGTGTGTGTGTGTGTGTGGTCACTATGTCCCAATTTCCTTCAGTGAAACCAAACAAACTAACAAAAGAGAAACCTTACAAGGAAAACGTTACACACACACACTCACACAAACATTACAAACACACACACGGTGAGGCGTCGGCCTGCTCATTTGCATGACAAAGGCTTAGTTAATTATTTAGCGAGTCTTATTTGATCAATACAGGGGAGCTGTATCCCAATGCCGGGGCAATCTGAGCCTGAGGATTTTTCTTTAAGCCTTCATTATTCATAAGAGAGAGATAAAGTGGGGAACAAGAGAGAAGAATGGAGGGAGAGAGGGATAGGGAGCGACAACACAGCCGGTCGGGTTCTGTTTCATGTGTTCTAAAGGTTTTTCCTGTTTCTCTGGTGATTAATATTTTAGAGTGTGTTGCAACTTAGACGGGACCTTTATTTTCAATGGAGGTGAAATAAGGGAGAAGGGTGAGGGTGTGACACCGCTGCGGTGTGTAGAGGATCAGGGGGTCGCTGACCCAGAACTCTGACGGTACGGTGGGGGAACAGTAACACACAGAATGAGGTGTGTGTGTGCATGTCTGTCTGTGTGTGTGTGTGTGTGTGTGTGTGTGTGTGTGTGTGTGCAGTTATTTACTGAGTCACATCCTTTTTTCAACCCTCCTCCTATCCTCCTCCTATCTTACTATCCCCGTATCCTCCTCCTGTCCCTCCTATCTTACTATCCTCCTCCTATCTTACTATCCTCCTCCTGTCCTTCTCCTATCCTCCCATCCCTCCTCCCATCCCTTTTAGGGGTGCCTGTCTGGTAAGATGTTCCAGTCTCAACAGTAATATTTGCCTTTGATATCAAAAATATGTCTGTAGATGTTGGGTGATTAGGCCTGGCTTGCAGTAGGCAATCCAATTCATCCCAAAGGTGCCTGATGGTGATGAGGTTAGGGCTTTGTGCAGGCAAGTCAAGTTCTTCCACACCACTCTTGATAAACCATTTCTGTATGGACCTTGCATTGTGCAAGGGGGCATTGTCATGCTGAAACAAGAAAGGGCCTTCCCCAAATTGTAGGAAGCAATTAATCGTCTAGAATGTCATTGTATGCAGTAGCGTTAAGATTACCCTTCACTGGAACTAAGGGGCCAAGCCCAAACCATAAAAAACAGCCCCGGACCATTATTCCTCCTCTACCAAACTATACAGTTGGCACTATGCATTGGGGCAGGTCGTGTTCTCCTGGCATCCACCAAATCCAGATTTGTCCGTCGTACTGCCAGATGGTGAATAGTGATTCATCACTCCAGAGAAGTCGTTTCCACTGCTAAGGAGTCCACTGACGGCGAGCTTTACATCACTCCAGACGACGCTTGCATTACGCATGGTGATCTTATGCTTGTGTCATGAAACCCATTTAATGAAAGATTAGTTATTGTGTTGACGTTGCTTCCAGAGACAGTTTGGAACTCGGTAGTGAGTGTTGCAACCGAGGACAGACGTTTTTTACTCGCTGCACGCCTCAGCACTCAACCTTCCCATTCTGTGAGCTTTTGTGGCCTACCACTTTGCGGCTGAGCCATTGTTGCTCCCAGACGTTTTTCCGCTTCACAGTAGCAGCATTTACAGCTGGCCAGAGCAACTCTAGCAGGGCATAAATTTGACAAACTGACTTGTTGAAAAGGTGTTATCTGGTGTGTGTGTGTGTGTGTGTGTGTGTGTGTGTGTGTATACAGTGCCTTGCGAAAGTATTCGTCCCCCTTGAACTTTGCGACCTTTTGCCACATTTCAGGCTTCAAACATAAATATATAAAACTGTATTTTTTTGTGATAAATCAACAACAAGTGGGACACAATCATGAAGTGGAACGACATTTATTGGATATTTCAAACTTTTTTAACAAATCAAAAACTAAAAATTGGGCGTGCAAAATTATTCAGCCCCCTTAAGTTAATACTTTGTAGTGCCACCTTTTGCTGCGATTACAGCTGTAAGTCGCTTGGGGTAGTTTTGCACATCGAGAGACTGAAATTTTTTCCCATTCCTCCTTGCAAAACAGCTCAAGCTCAGTGAGGTTGGATGGAGAGCATTTGTGAACAGCAGTTTTCAGTTCTTTCCACAGATTCTCGATTGGATTCAGGTCTGGACGTTGACTTGGCCATTCTAACACCTGGATATGTTTATTTTTGAACCATTCCATTGTAGATTTTGCTTTATGTTTTGGATCATTGTCTTGTTGGAAGACAAATCTCCGTCCCAGTCTCAGGTATTTTGCAGACTCCATCAGGTTTTCTTCCAGAATGGTCCTGTATTTGGCTCCATCCATCTTCCCATCAATTTTAACCATCTTCCCTGTCCCTGCGGAAGAAAAGCAGGCCCAAACCATGATGCTGCCACCACCATGTTTGACAGTGGGGATGGTGTGTTCAGGGTGATGAGCTTGTGGCAAACTTTAAACAACACTTTTTATGGATATCTTTAAGAAATGGCTTTCTTCTTGCCACTCTTCCATAAAGGCCAGATTTGTGCAATATACAACTGATTGTTGTCCTATGGACAGACTCTCCCACCTCAGCTGTAGATCTCTGCAGTTCATCCAGAGTGATCATGGGCCTCTTGGCTGCATATCTGATCAGTATTCTCCTTGTATGAGCTGAAAGTTTAGAGGGACGGCCAGGTCTTGGTAGATTTGCAGTGGTCTGATACTCCTTCCATTTCAATATTATCACTTGCACAGTGCTCCTTGGGATGTTTAAAGCTTGGGAAATCTTTTTGTATCCAAATCCGGCTTTAAACTTCTTCACAACAGTATCTCGGGCCTGCCTGGTGTGTTCCTTGTTCTTCATGATGCTCTCTGCGCTTTTAACGGACCTCTGAGACTATCACAGTGCAGGTGCATTTATACAGAGACTTGATTACACACAGGTGGATTGTATTTATCATCATTAGTCATTTAGGTCAACATTGGATCATTCAGAGATCCTCACTGAACTTCTGGAGAGAGTTTGCTGCACTGAAAGTAAAGGGGCTGAATAATTTTGCACGCCCAATTTTTCAGTTTTTGATTTGTTAAAAAAGTTTGAAATATCCAATAAATGTCGTTCCACTTCATGATTGTGTCCCACTTGTTGTTGATTCTTCACCAAAAAATACAGTTTTATATCTTTATGTTTGAATCCTGAAATTTGGCAAAAGGTCGCAAAGTTCAAGGGGGCCGAATACTTTCGCAAGGCACTGTATATATATATCACTCACAGGTACTGTACGTGTTTGCTCTCCAGCACCAACCCAGGGCTCAAGGGGTAAAAATTCCCACAATTCCATAGTGCCCGAGAGGGTTGAGTAAGAAGACTGTGTGGGTTAGCCTAACCGTAACCTCTTCGTGGGGACTGGAGAACAGTGAGGCCAGCCAGTGGGGTCATTTATGAAACACACACTAACCTTGTGGGGACACATTATCCACTCCCATTCAATATTCTATTTTCCCTAACCTTAACCCTAACCCTAACCCTAACATTAACCCTAACACTAACCCTAACCCTAACCTTAACCCTAACACTAACCCTAACCTTAACCCTAACCCTAACACTAACCCTAACCCTAACCTTAACCCTAACCCTAACCCTAACCTTAACCCTAACCCTAACCTTAACCCTAACCCTAACACTAACCCTAACCTTAACCCTAACCCTAACCTTAACCTTAACCCTAAACTGAATCCTAACCCTAACCTTAACCTTAACCCTAACCTTAACCCTAACCCTAACCTTAACCTTACATTTACATTACATTTAAGTCATTTAGCAGACCCTAAACTTATCCTAACGACTTACAAATTGGTGAATTCACCTTCTGACATCCAGTGGAACAGCCACTTTACAATAGTGCATCTAAATCATTAAGGGGGGTGGGGGGGTGAGAAGGATTACTTACCTTAACCTTAACCTTAACCCTAACCCTAACCTTAACCTTAACCCTAACCTTAACCCTAACCCTAACCTTAACCCTAACCTTAACCTTAACCTTAACCTTAACCTTAACCTTAACCCTAATTCTAACCTTAACCCTAAACTGAATCCTAACACCTAACCCTAACACTAACCCTAACCCGTAACCTTAACCTAATTCTAACCCTAACACTAATTCTAACCTTAACCCTAAACCCTCTAGAAATAGCATTTGACCTCGTGGGGACCAACAAAATGTCACTAGTTGGTCAAATGTTGGTTTTCTTACTGTTATTTTGGGGATTTCTGGTCCCCACAAGAATAGGTAAACACGTCCACACACACAGAGGCAAACATCCAGCTGCTACAAACACCCATAATTGGTCCCTGGCTGAGAATGGGAGCAATTTTATTGACTTGTCTGCTCATTTCGATAGAGTTGCATCAGGGGGGTTTTACATGGTCAGGAAGGCTCTTCCTCATCTCAGGTTTATAGGAGAAATAGCTACATTTTGTTAAAGGCAGAAGAGAAAACAACCCTATAAGGAAACAAGGCGAGACCTAAGTGCGAGACCTATGGCACAGAGAGACAGGAAAAACAGAGATATATACACCGGGGATAATAAGCGACACCTGGAGGGGGTGGAGACAATCACAAGGACAGGTGAAACAGATCAGGGTGTGACAAACCTGGTCCTGAAACAACCTCTAGCCATCTACACCTACAGCGTTGCAGATCTGAGACTGAGAGAGTCAGACAGGGGAATACTGGTTGATATTAGACTGAGAGAGTCAGTTAGGGGAATAATGGTTGATATTAGACTGAGAGAGTCAGATAGGGGAATAATGGTTGATATTAGACTGAGAGAGTCAGATAGGGGAATAATGGTTGATATTAGACTGAGAGAGTCAGACAGGTGAATAATGGTTCATATTATACATATATAATGCGATGCAGACCAAACACTTCTGTTTTGTCAGATGTCAAATTACAACATTTGTTTTACAACTTAATGCCGTGCTCTTGGATATCTCTGTCTGAAACTGTTGGTCTTCTCTGAGCTGCTTGGCTATTTCATAGGAGTACATTCTTAAGTACCTCTGACTGCAATGTTGTCTAAATCCTGTTGTCTAAAGCTTTGAGTCTGGATGTTAAGTTAGGATTGATTCCACAGTCTGCCTGGTTTATACTGTGTGTTGTTAATTGCTACTAATACGAAGTGTCAGATGTGTGTACTAAGAAGTGTGTCAATGTATTAGGCCTATTGGGAGATTAGTCCTGGACTCAGACACTTATCCTGTCGTCTGATTGGACTAAGACCCTCTCAGCTGGCCAGTCAGAGCACCTGCTGTGATGTCATCTGAACTGCAGGGATCCCCAGAAATCTGGAGTAGAGCGAGAGAAAGAGAGAGAGCAAGAGAGGGGTGGGGGGGAGAAGGGAATGGAGAATGACAGAATGAAATAGAGACGAGAAAGTGAAAAAAGAGTGCCAGACAGACAGAAAGAGAGAGTGGAAGACAGACAGAAATAGAAAGAGAGAGTGGCAGCCAGTCAGAAAGAGAGAATGGCAGACATACAGAAAGAGAAAGAGAGAATGGCAGACAGACAGAAAGAGAAAGAAAGAATGGCAGACAGACATAAAGAGAGAGAGAGTGGCAGACATACATAAAGAGAAAGATAGAATGGCAGACAGACAGAAAGAGAAAGAGAGAATGGCAGACAGACAGAAAGAGAGAATGGCAGACAGACAGAAAGAGAGAATGGCAGACAGACAGAACGAGAAAGATAGAATGGCAGACAGACAGAAAGAGAAAGAGAGAGTGGCAGACAGACAGAGGATAAATAGATTTCATATTCTGTCCAATTTTCACCATTTAAAGACAACTAGTCCAACAGTATATTTGGACCAGACATGTCTTTCTTCCTCTCCTCTTTATGTCTGTCTGTCCCGCGTCTTCCCTTCCTAGACTCACCTCTTCCCCTCGTCCTCCTGAAAGTTATTACTGAGAAGTTATGCAGTAAAGCAACAGCCGGATGGACATCATGGCATTATGCTGTTAGGTATTGGCAGAATGTTACACTGTTATAGTGTTTATGTCTGTCTGTCTGCTATTTTGTCCTCTCATGATTCATCATTGTCCTTAAAGAAGAGGTTCCTCTGTTTGTGAGTGTGTGTGTCTGCGCATCTGTGTGTCTGTGTGTGTGAGTGAGTGAATGAGTGAGTGTGTGTGTCTGTGTGTCTGTGTGTCTGTGTGTGTGAGTGAGTGAATGAGTGAGTGTGTGTGTCTGCGCGTCTGTGTGTCTGTGTGTGTGAGTGAGTGAATGAGTGAGTGTGTGTGTCTGCGCCTCTGTGTGTCTGTGTGTGTGAGTGAGTGAATGAGTGAGTGTGTGTGTCTGCGCGTCTGTGTGTCTGTGTGTGTGTGAGTGTGAGTGAGTGAGTGAGTGAATGAGTGAGTGTGTGTGTCTGCGCCTCTGTGTGTCTGTGTGTGTGAGTGAGTGAATGAGTGAGTGTGTGTGTCTGCGCCTCTGTGTGTCTGTGTGAGTGAGTGAATGAGTGAGTGTGTGATTGTTTACCACCCTTCATGGAGAGCAATGAAGGAGAAAAAGAGATAGAATAGTGTAAACACAGCAGAGCCAATGAGATGACAGAGAACATGACACAACCAATCACTAACAAGACTCTGGAGAAGACATGACATCTATTTCACCTGTACAAGATGTCGGTATCACAATACTGATGAGGCGGAAGGGAAACTCACACACTCTCACATTCTCACACACACAGGGTGTTTTTCAATACGGATTCCTCCGTGCTCCGAGCACACAAATTAGAGTGAGGAAGGGTCAGTGCCTGGAACCAAATCGAACTTTGCTAAACGGAGGTCGGAGGGCACTACTCGGATGCGTACTTAGTTTGTACACATTTTGAAGCATGCATCGAAGTAAGCTTCAGCTGACATTTTTCACAGCGAAATATGATGCAACCATGTAAAACAATTGTGGACAAATAAACTCCTACTTTGGAAGTAAAAGCTGCCCATTTACAGTACATGTCATATGTTGACTGAATACATTATCGTGACACATGCTGTGGTCATTTAACTGGCTGAGATGCACTGTAGTGTGTGTTGATCACATGTTAATCGAAGCCCATGTTAAGTCAAAGCTACTGTTGATATTTACCCACCGAATCAGTAAATTCAAAAATTAGAAAGAAGTCCAGGGGCCATGCTGCAGCATCTAGAATATCATAATCACAGAGTTGTAGACACTGTGGAATGGTTGTTTGTCTGTCTAGGGTTCCACAATCCGACTGGCTTGCTAGGGTCATCGCAGAGCCAAAGAGACACTTGTGTTTATGGAAGGGATGTGGTCGCATAAAGGACCTTTGTGTGTGTGTGTGTGTGTGTGTGTGTGTGTGTGTGTGTGTGTGTGTGTGTGTGTGTGTGTGTGTGTGTGTGTGTGTGTGTGTGTGTGTGTGTGTGTGTGTGTGTGTGTGTGTGTGTGTGTGTGTGTGTGCTAACTGCAGCGGTACAGTGATCAATCTAGTTTTAATCTGACTCTGTGTGCGTTAGTGTCCCCAGAAAAATAATGCCTGTAATTTCCCCTCTCTTCTCCCTGCTCTAGCACACACACACACACACACACACACACACACACACACACACACACACACACACACACACACACACACACACACACACACACACACACACACACACACACACACACACACACATATGCACTGAACAAAAGTATAAACGCAACATGTAATGTGTTGGTTTCATGTGTCATGAGCTGAAATTAAAGATCCCAGACATTTTCCATTAGCACAAAAAGCATATTTCTCTCAAATATTGTGTGCTCATTTGTTTACATCCCTGTTAGTGAGCAGTTCTCCTTTGCCAAGATAATTCATCCACCTGACAGGTGTGGCATATCAAGAAGCTGATTAAATAACATGATAATTACAAAGGTGAACCTTGTGTTGAGGACAATAAAAGGCCACTCTAAAATGTGCAGTTCTGTCACACGACACAATGCCACAGATGTCTCAAGTTTTGAGGGAGCATGTAATTGGCATGCTGACTGCAGGAATGTCAGTCAGCATGCCAATTGAATGTTCATTTCTCTACCATAAGCCGCCTCTTTCGTTTTAGAGAATTTTGTCTGTACATCCAACCAGCCTCACAACAACAGACCACTTGTATGGGGACGTGTCGGCGAGTGGTGTGCTGATGTCAACGTTGTGAATAGAGTGGCCCATGGTGGCGGTGGGGTTATGGTATGGGCAGACATAAGCTATGGACAATGAACACAATTGCATTGTGATAATTTGATTGCACAGAGATACCGTAACAGAGATTCTGAGGCCCATTGTCGTGCCATTTATTCGCCGCCATTAACTCATGTTTTCAGCATGATAATGCACAGCTCCATGTCTCAAGGATCTGTACACAATTCGTGACGTGTCATCCATTGAGCATGTTTGGGATGCTCTGGATCGAAGTGTACGATATAATTTTCTGTGCACAATTCCTGGAAGCTGAAAATGTCCCAGTTCTTCCATTGCCTGCATGCTCACTACATGTGTCATCCATTGAGCATGTTTGGGATGCTCTGGATTGACATGTACGACAGCGATTCGCACAGCCATTGAAGAGGATTAGGCATCAATCAACAACCTGATCAACTCTATGTGAAAGAGATGTGTCACGCTGCATGAGGTCACACCAGATACTGACTGGTTTTTCACGCACATACATTTTTTTTTAAAGGTAAGGTATCTGTGACCAACAGATGCATATCGGTATTCCCAGTCATGTGAAATCCATAGATTAGAATTTATTTAAATTGACTGTTTCCTTAAATATAGAAAGGTACTTCACAGACAGTCGCATAGAAGGGTCCTTCACAGACAGAGAGAAAGTCATATAGAATTGTTCTGCAAAGACAGAAAGTCGTATAGAAGAGTCCGTCACAGACAGAGAGAGTCGTATATAAGAGTCCTTCACAGACAGAGAGAGAGTCGTATAGAAGAGCCCTTCACAGACAGAGAGAGAGTCGTATAGAAGAGTCCTTCACAGACAGAGAGAGTCGTATAGAAGTGTACTTTACAGACAGAGAGAGTCGTATAGAAGGGTCCTTCACAGACAGAGAGAGAGTCGTATAGAAGGGTACTTCAAAGACAGAGAAAGAGTCGCATGAAAGGGTCCTTTACAGACAGAGAGAAAGTTTTGTAGAAGGGTCCTTCACAGACAGAGAGAGAGTCGTATAGAAGGGTACTTCACAGACAGAGAAAGAGTCGCATGAAAGGGTCCTTTACAGACAGAGAGAAAGTTGCATAGAAGGGTCCTTCACAGACAGAGAAAGTCATGTTGAAGGGTTCTTCACAGACAGAGAAAGAGTTGCATGGAAGGGTCCTTCACAGACAGAGAGAAAGTCACATAGCATGGTCCTTTACATACCGAGATAAAGTTGCATAGAATTGTCCTTTACAGACAGAGAGAAAGTTGCAATGAAGGGTCATTTACAGACAGAGAAAGTCATGTTGAAGGGTCCTTCACAGACAGAAAGTCAGTGGTAGAGATAAAACTCGATCAGAACCATTCTGTTGACATTTGCGTACACAGGCGCGCACACTCGCACACAGAGTGCATGACACTTAGTTAACATTAAAATGATTCAGAATAGCCTGGCTTGGCTTGGTCTTATCAGAGAAGGTGAAGTAGAGGTGAGAAGACACTCATTTATACTCTCTTTACTGACTCCTCTCATCTCCTAATAAATCCCTGTTACAGTTAGTCCCTGCTCTCTCTCTCTCTCTCTCTCTCTCTCTCTCTCTCTCTCTCTCTCTCTCTCTCTCTCTCTCTCTCTCTCTCTCTCTCTCTCTCTCTCTCACTGGGGGAGGTGACTGTAACCATTACAGTCAAATTAGACAATTAGCAGGTTAATTACTGAACTCCCTACATAAGAGCTTTCATCGTTTTTCTAATGAACACTTCTTCTCAGAACAGTCCAGGAGGAGAAGAGGAGAGAAGTATAGGTGTGTGCTTTCCTTGGTGTGTACCTCTCTGATTTCAGAGTGTTTGAGGTTAAAGGGGAAATGGTTGCATCAAAGGAGTTCCTTTTGTTAGAGGACACTCTCTCCCCACGATCGTTCTCTCTTTCTCCCCTTCTCTGGAGAGTGCATCAAACCCTCTCTCTCCAGCTTTTATACCCACTATCTGTCTATCTCTCTCTCTCTCTCTCATCCCTGACTTCACACAAACCTTTGCAAGTCTTTCAGATTGTATTTTCTTTTATTTCAAGAGACTGAAAATGGATTTTCGTTTTAGAATGAAAATCACCCCTTAATTCAGAGTTTTGCAAGGACGTTTAATCTCACTGTCACATCGCAGAAAGAGTGCAGAAAAAAGGAAAACAATTCTCAGAGAATGGAAGGAAGAACAAATTAAGTGAGAGTTCAGAATGAATCCAGGTGGTCTCAGGAGAGTTCAGAATGGATCCAGGTGGTCTCAGGAGGGTTCAGAATGGATCCGGTGGTCTCAGGAGGGTTCAGAATGGATCCAGGTAGTCTCAGGAGGGTTCAGAATGGATCCAGGTAGTCTCAGGAGGGTTCAGAATGGATCAAGGTGGTCTCAGGAGGGTTCAGAATGGATCAAGGTAGTCTCAGGAGGGTTCAGAATGGATCCAGGTGCTCTCAGGGAGAATGGATCAGGTAGTCTCTGGGCAGAATGGATCCAGGTGCTCTCAGGAGGGTTCAGAATGGATCAGGTACGGTCCTGGAGTCTGGTAATGGATCCAGGTGTTCAGGATCAAATCTCCAGGGAGGGAGATGGATGCTGTTGTCTCTGGAGCAGCTTTCTCTCCTGAACTTGACTAATACGGTCCTGAGCTGGTAAATGTGTTCATATCAAACTCCGGAGGAATGCTGTTGTTGCGCCCAGAATGTTTCTCAATTAGTCTGCCTGTAATACACACACACTGCTCCACACACACTCTGTCAGTCTGCCAGTAATACACACACACTGCTCCACACACACTCTGTCAGTCTGCCAGTAATACACACACACTGATCCACACACACTCTGTCAGTCTGCCAGTAATACACACACACTGATCCACACACACTCTGTCAGTCTGCCAGTAATACACACACACTTCTCCACACACACTGTCAGTCTGCCAGTAATACACACACACTGATCCACACACACTGTCAGTCTGCCAGTAATACACACACACTTCTCCACACACACTGTCAGTCTGCCAGTAATACACACACACTGATCCACACACACTGTCAGTCTGCCAGTAATACACACACACTTTTCCACACACACTCTGTCAGCCTGCCAGTAATACACACACACTGCTTCACACACACTCTGTCAGTCTGCCAGTAATACACACACACTGCTTCCACACACACTCTGTCAGTCTGCCAGTAATACACACACACTGCTCCACACACACTCTGTGACAACGTCATTTTCTTGACGTGTCTCCTCTCCCTGAGTGTGACCAGTAGCGATGTAGTGCACTAGTTCCAGCAGGTACCCTATTACCAATGTAGTGCACTAGTTCCAGCAGGTACCCTATTACCAATGTAGTGCACTAGTTCTAGCAGGTACCCTGTTGCTGATGTAGTGCACTAGTTCTAGCAGGTACTCTGTTGCTGATGTAGTGCACTAGTTCCAACAGGTACCCTATTACCAATGTAGTGCACTAGTTCCAACAGGTACCCTATACCCTGTTAATGATGTAGTGCACTAGTTCCAACAGGTACCCTATTACCAATGTAGTGCACTAGTTCTAGCAGGTACCCTGTTAATGATGGAGTGCACTAGTTCCAACAGGTACTCTATTACCAATGTAGTGCACTAGTTCTAGCAGGTACCCTGTTAATGATGTAGTGCACTAGTTCCAACAGGCAGAGACAGAGAAGGGACAGAGAAGCGACACTCGCCATGGGAGATGCTGAACAGCACTTTGGTTTTCAATATAGGAACATCTTCGCCCACGCACACACTCAGGAGAGACTATTTCAGGTTATTCTATGCATCTCTGTGTCTCCCTCTCTTTCTCTCTCTCTCTCTCTCTCTCTCTCTCTCTCTCTCTCTCTCTCGCTCTCTCTGTGTGCGTCCCTCTCTCTCTTTCTCTCTCTCTCTTTTCATCTCTGTTCATCTCCCTCTCTCCCTCTCTCCATCTCTTTGCATCTCCCTCTCTCTCTACATCTCTGTGCGTCTCCCTCTCTCTCTCTCTCTTTCTCGCTCTCTCCATCTCTGTGTGTGTCCCCCTCTCTCTCCCTCTCTCTCTCTCTCTCTCTCTCTCTCTCTCTCTCTCTCTCTCTCTCTCTCTCTCTCTCTCTCTCTCTCTCTCTCTCTCTCTCCCTCTCTCTCTCTCCATCTCTGTTCATGTCCCTCTCCCCCTCTGGCATTCGTATTGGATTTTCATTCAATTCAAAACTAATTGAGCTGCTTGCTGAGTTGGGTTGTAACGAGCACATGCAGTCGATTGTCTAAATGTAACTATGCATATTGGCGTGACTGCAGTGAGCCTGTTTGCCATCAGTGGGCCACCCGTCTGGCCTAACATTATAAACAAATAAAGAAGCGAGTGGTTTGTGTTTCCTCCAGGCTGTTATATAGCCTGGTGAGAGGGGGTGGGGGGTTGGGGGGATCACTCAACTTCAATCTTCATCAATATCATGACCCCAGGCTGTTATATAGCCTGGCGAGGGGGGGATCACTCAGCTTCAATCTTCATCAATATCATGACCCGAGGCTGTTATATAGCTTGGTTTTGGGGGGGGGGGGGGGGGTCACTCAGCTTCAATCTCCATCAATCATGACCCTGGGCTGTTATATAGCCTGGTTAGAGGAGGGGGTCACTCAGCTTGGTTGGTGGTGGGGGGTTGGTCACTCAGCTTCAGTCTTCAACAATATCGTGACCCTAGGCTGTTATATAGCGGGGGGGCTGTTATATAGCCTGGAGGGGGTGGATCACTCAGCTTCTATCTTCATCAATATCATGACCGCCGGCACCCGTGGTGCTACTGCTACT
>NC_088220.1:15144560-15160005 GCF_036934945.1 Oncorhynchus masou masou | reverse complement strand
CACTGTCTCTGTCTCTAGCAGCAGAGCTAGTTAACACTATAACACACTGTCTCTAGCAGCAGAGCTAGTTAACATTATAACACACTGTCTCTGTCTCTCTAGTTAACATTATAGCACATCTCCAGCAGCAGAGCTAGTTAACACTATAACACACTGTCTCTAGCATCAGAGCTAGTTAACATTATAACACAGCAGAGCTGTCTCTGTCTCTGTCTCCAGCAGCAGAGCTAGTTAACATTATAACACACTGTCTCTCTTATCTCTAGCAGCAGATCTAGTTAACATTATAACACACTGTCTCTCTAGCAGCAGAGCTAGTTAACACTATAAACACGCTGTCTCTGTCTCCAGCAGCAGAGCTAGTTAACACTATAACACACTGTCTCTAGCAGCAGAGCTAGTTAACATTATAACACACTGTCTCTGTCTCTGTCTCCAGCAGCAGAGCTAGTTAACACTATAACACACTGTCTCTAGCAGCAGAGCTAGTTAACATTATAACACACTGTCTCTATCTCTAGCAGCAGATCTCGTTAACACTATAACACACTGTCTCCAGCAGCAGAGCTAGTTAACACTATAACACACTGACTCTGTCTCTGTCTCTAGCAGTAGAGCTAGATAACAACTATGACACAGTGTCTTTGTCTCTAGCAGCAGATCTAGTTAACACTATAACATACTGTCTCCGTCTCTAGCAACAGAGCTCGTTACCACTATAACACACTGTCTCTGTCTCTAACAGCAGGCTAGTGAACATTATAACACACTGTCTCCGTCTCTAGCAGCAGATCTCGATAACACTATAACACACTGTCTCTGTCTCTAGCAGCAGAGCTAGTTAACACTATAACACACTGTCTCTAGCAGCAGAGCTAGTTAACATTATAACACACTGTCTCTGTCTCTGTCTCCAGCAGCAGAGCTAGTTAACACTATAACACACTGTCTCTAGCAGCAGAGCTAGTTAACATTATAACACACTGTCTCTATCTCTAGCAGCAGATCTCGTTAACACTATAACACACTGTCTCTAGCATCAGAGCTAGTTAACATTATAACACACTGTCTCTGTATCTGTCTCCAGCAGCAGATCTAGTTCTCCAGTCTCAGCATCAGAGAGCTACACTGTCTCTGTCTCCAGCAGCAGAGCTAGTTAACACTATAACACACTGTCTCTAGCAGCAGAGCTAGTTAACATTATAACAGACTGTCTCTATCTCTAGCAGCAGAGCTAGTTAACACTATAACACACTGTCTCTAGCAGCAGAGCTAGTTAACACTATAACACACTGTCTCTGTCTCTAGAAGCAGAGCTAGTTAACACTGTAATACACTGTCTCTCTTTCTCTAGCATCAGATCTAGTTAATATTATATCACACTGTCTTTCTCTATCAGCTTTGCTAGTTAACACTATTTCATACTGTCTCTGTCTCTATCAGCTTTACTAGTTAACACTCTAACACACTGTCTCTGTCTCTGTCTATAGCAGCAGAGCTAGTTAACACTCTAACACACTGTCTCTGTCTATAGCAGCAGAGCTAGTTAACACTATAACTCAGTCTGTGTCTCTGTCTCTAGCAGCAGAGCTTGTTAATTAACACTATAACACACTGTCTTTGTCTGATGCTCTATGTTTCCTTGTGTGGTTCTCACCTTCAACACCAGTTGGTTATCCCTGTGGGTATACAAGGCAGGCTGTAATGAACACATAAACACATACACATTCACACACACACACAAGCATGTGCACACACATGTCCACATGCACACACACACATACACAACACACACACACATCCTATTCTCACAAGTCTTTCACCTCTCCTTGTGATAGCCTAGTTGTTGACTATTGGCGAGACACTTAGCTATACATCAATATTGAAATATAGTAGCTAGATAGATTATGCTATATTGTCATGATGTTAAAGGATTTGTGTGTTCCTGCTCTCTCAGACTACGTGGAGTTTTCTCCAGTCTTCCTACGATACTTCATCTCAGGTATGGACTGTGTTGGTAGTAGTGTGTCTCCCAGTAGATTTGTAGTTACATTTAGATGGTTAGGTGTTGATAAGTATTGTAGTAATGTTAGTTATCTTCTTGTCTTTTCACTTATATCTGTGTTGTATTCGTTAACATGTAAAGTTTCCCTCTAAAGTCTCTCCTACCATGTAAAGTTTCCCTCAAAGGTCTATCCTAACATGTAACGTTTCCCTCCAAAGTCTCTCCCACCATGTAAAGTTTCCCTCAAATATCTCCTGCCATATAACGTTTCCCTTTAAAGTCTAACCTACCATGTAAAGTTTCCCTCAAGTCTCTCCTACCATGTAAAGTTTCCCTCAAATCTATCCTACAATGTAACGTTTCCCTCTAAAGTCTCCTCTGCCAGTTCAGTTGCAGTGAATCTCTTGAGATAAGTCATTAAAGAGGAGAGGAGCAGTGTAGTGAAGATTCAGCAGACACTTTTAATCTGGATAATTCCAGTTTTGGTTGCCGTCCGTCCCTACATAGGCCTGATGAGTCATGATTAGCCCAGCCAGCCAACACAGCTGTCTGACACTTCACTACAACACACAATTAGTCAGATCCTTATAGAGCTATGTTTTGTGTGTGTAGGAGCGTGCTCAATTGTGTGTACAAGTGTGTGTATGGGTGTGTGTGCATGCATGTGCTCCTGTGTGTGTATGCGTTTGTGTGTGTGTGATTGTCTTCCATCCTCTTCTTTACCACCAGCTGATTGGGAGCAATTGCATCCCATCCTATCCTACAATAGTATCTTTAATTAGTATTGAGGATAAATTGGTCCCTTTTCCCTTAATTGCTTTGTCCTCAGTGTTACATTTAATTGGGCTGCAGTGGGTGTTATTGATCCTCTTTGATGTGCTTTAATTTGGATAATTTTATATATTTATTTCAGACGTGATGACTCCTTTAGTTATTTTGTCTTTGTGCTATTTTGTGAAAGGGGGCTGGGGCATTACCGCACCAAATCAAATGGATTAGTAGTAGGTTCAGTGGTCTAAAAGTTGTTGTTTTCAAATACAGTATACTTAAGTATCAAAAGTAAATGTAATTGCTCAAATATACTAAAGTATCAAAAGTAAAAGCAATTCTTTATATTATGTTAACCAGACAACACCATTTCTTTTTACAGATAGCCAGGGGCACACTCCAACACAAAAGCATATGTATGTAGTGAGTCCACCAGATCACAGGCAGTAGGGATGACCAGGGATGTTCTCTTGATAAGTGTGTGAATGGACCATTTTCCTGTCCTGCTAAGTACTTTTGTGTGTCAGGGAAAATGTATGGAGTAAAAATATATATTTTTTTCTGAGGAAATGTAGTGAAGTGAAAGTAAAAGTTGTCAAAAATATAAATAGTAAAGTAAAGTACAGATACCCCCAAAAATGTTTTACTTAAGTACTTTACACCACTGAGTACGTGCCTTTAGTGTACAGAATAGGGTGATAAGGAGAAATGGACGAGGAACTCCAAAGCCCAGATAATTTAGATCCATCAAAATAACACCTCTTGTATCTTTGATAAAGAACGTCTCATGAAAGAGAATGAGAAACAGTATAGGGGCAGTCTATGGACAATATAGGAACAGGAACAGTATAGGAACAGGATAGGAACAGTATAGGGATAGTATAGGAACAGTATAGGGATAGTATAGGAACAGTATGGGGACAGTATAGGAACAGGAACAGGACAGATCAGTATAGGGATAGTATAGGAACAGTATAGTGATAGTATAGGAACAATATAGGAACAGGAACAGGAACAATATAGGAACAGTATGGGGACAGTATAGGAATAGGGACAGTATAGGAATAGAGACCATATAGGAACAGGAACAGTATAGGGAAGATATAGGAACAGTATGGGACTAGGACCAGTACAGGAACAGTATAGGAACAGGAATAGTATAGAAAAAAGAACAGCATAGGAACAGTAGAGGGATAGTATAGGAACATAAACAGAATAGGAACATGAATAGTATAGGAACAGGAATAGTATAGGAACAGGAATAGTATAAGAACATAAACAGCATAGGAACAGAAACAGTATAGGAACCGGAATAGTATAGGAACAGGAATAGTATAGGAAACAGTATAGAAAAGGAGACAGTAGAGGGACAGTATAGGAATAGGAACAGGATAAGAACAGAAACATTATAGGAAAAGGAACAGGAGAGGAACAGAAAGAATAAAGGAACAGTATAGGAACAGTATAGTGACAGTGCAGGAACGGTATATGGACATTATAGCAACAAGAACGATATAGGAACAGTTTAGAAACAGGAACGGTGTATGAATATGAACAGTATAGGAACAGTATAGGAATATGAACAGTATAGGAACAGTATAGTGACAGTACAGGAACAGTATATGGACATTATAGCAACAGGAACGATATAGGAACAGTTTATAAACAGGAGCAGTGTATGAATATGAACAGTATGGGAACAGAAACAGCATAGGAACAGTATAGGAACAGTATATGGAAGATAGGGAAAGTATAAGGACAGGATAGGAACAGTTTAGGAACAAGAACAGTATAGGAACAGGAACAGTATAATAATAATAACAGTATCAAATCAAATTGTATTTTTCACATACACCTGTTATTGTGGGCTTAGCGAAATGCTTGAGATGTAGTGAAATCCTTGTATGTGACCAGTATATAAAAAACAGTATAAGAACAGTATAGGAACATTATAAGGACAGTATAGAAACAATAAAGGAACAGTATCAGTATAAGAACAGTAACAGTATAGGAACATGAAGAGTATAAGAACAGAAACAGTATAGGAAAAGGAACATGATAAGAACAGTATAGGAACAGTATAATAAAAGGAACGGTATAGGAATAGGAACAGAATATGAACAGGAACAGTATATCAGCAGGAACAGGATAGAAGTGTATAGTGTGCGGGAAGAGCGGGAAGTGTATAGGAAAATAAACTGTATAGGAATAGGAACAGAATAGGAACAGGAGCAGTATATGAAAATGAATCTTATAGGAACACTATAGCAACACAAGCAGTATAGGAAAAGCAAATGGACAGTATAGGTACAGGAACAGTGTAGGAACAGGAACAGCATAGGAACAGTGTAGTAGGAACAGAATAGGAACAGGAACAGTTCACAGGAACAGGAACAATTGGACAGTACAGTACAGGAACAGTATAGGAACAGGAACACCATATGAAAAGGAACAGTATATGAACAGTATAGGAACAGGAACAGCGTATGAACGTGAACAGTATAGGAACAGTATAGCAACAGGAACGGTATAGGAATAGGAGCATAATAGGAACAGGAACAGTATAGGGACAGTATAGGAACACAGCAATTGGACAGTATAGGACAGGAACATTATAGGAACAGTATAGAAACCGGAACGGTATCAGAACAGCATAGGAACATGAATAATATAGGAACAGCAAAGGGACAGTATAGGAACAGCATAGTAACATTGACAGTATTGGAACTGCAAAGTGACAGTATAGGAACAGTATAGGAACTGCAAAGTGACAGTATAGGAACAGGAGCAGTATAGGAACAGACACAGTATATGAACATGAACAATATAGGAAACGTATAGGAACAGGAACAGGATAGGAACATAAACAGTGTAATGAGAGTACAGGAACAGTATAGGAACAGAATAGGAAAAGGAACAGTATATGAACAGCAAATGGACAGTATAGGAACAGGAACAGTATAGGAAACGATATGGGCAGCACATGAAAATGAACAGTATATGAACAGTATAGGAACAGTAACAGTATAGAAACAGGAACAGTATAGCAACAGGAACAGCACATGAAAAGGAACAGTATATGAACAGTATAGGAACAGGAACAGTATAGGAACAATGTATGAACATGAACATTATAGGGACAGTATAGGAACAGTAACGGTATAGAAACAGGAACAGTTTAGCAACAGGAACAGTATAGGAACAGTATATGAAACAGAACAGCATATGAGCGCGAACAGTATAGGAACAGTATAGCAACAGGAACGGTATAGGAATAGGAACAGATTAGGGACAGTATAGGAACACAAACAGTATAGGAACAGCAATTGGACAGTATAGGACAGGAACAGTATAGGACCAGTATAGGTACAAGAACAGTATAAAAACAGAAATGGTATAAGAACAGCATAGGAACATGAATAATATAGGAACATCAAAGGGACAGTATAGGAACAGCATAGTAACAATGGCAGTATTGGAACTGCAAAGTGACAGTATAGGAACAGGAGCAGTGTAGGAACAGGAACAGAATATGAATAGGAACAGTATATGAACCGGAACAGGATAGGAACATAAACAGTGTAATGAGAGTACAGGAACAGTATAGGAACAGAATAGGAAAAGGAACAGTATATGAACCGGAACAGGATAGGAACATAAACAGTGTAATGAGAGTACAGGAACAGTATAGGAACAGAATACAAAAGGAACAGTATATGAACCAGAACAGGATAGGAACATAAACAGTGTAATGAGAGTACAGGAACAGTATAGGAACAGAATAGGAAAAGGAACAGTATATGAACCGGAACAGGATAGGAACATAAACAGTGTAATGAGAGTACAGGAACAGTATAGAAACAGAATAGGAAAAGGAACAGTATATGAACCGGAACAGGATAGGAACATAAACAGTGTAATGAGAGTACAGGAACAGTATAGGAACAGAATAGGAAAAGGAACAGTATATGAACCGGAACAGGATAGGAACATAAACAGTGTAATGAGAGTACAGGAACAGTATAGGAACAGAATAGGAAAAGGAACAGTATATGAACCGGAACAGGATAGGAACATAAACAGTGTAATGAGAGTACAGGAACAGTATAGGAACAGAATAGGAAAAGGAACAGTATATGAACCGGAACAGGATAGGAACATAAACAGTGTAATGAGAGTACAGGAACAGTATAGGAACAGATTAGGAAAAGGAACAGTATATGAACAGCAAAAGGACAGTATAGGAACAGGAACAGTATAGGAACATGATATGGGCAGCACATGAAAAGGAACAGTATATGAACAGCGTACGAACATGAACAGTATAGGAACATTATAGGGGCAGTATAGGAACAGTAACAGTTTAGAAACAGGAACAGTTTAGCAACAGGAACAGTACAGGAACAGGAACAGTAGAGGAGCATGAACAGTATTAGGAACATGGACAGAATAGGAACATGAACAGTATAGGAACATGAACAGTATAGGAACATGAACAGTATATGAACAGGAACAGCATAGGAACAGGAACAGTAGAGGAACAGGAACAGTAGAGGAACAGGAACAGTAGAGGAACAGGAACAGTAGAGGAACAGGAACAGCATAGG
The DNA here is from genome assembly GCF_036934945.1 of Oncorhynchus masou masou. Lineage (NCBI taxonomy): Eukaryota > Metazoa > Chordata > Actinopteri > Salmoniformes > Salmonidae > Oncorhynchus > Oncorhynchus masou. The sequence continues at coordinate 15,152,625 of NC_088220.1, read as the reverse complement.
AACAGGAACAGTAGAGGAACAGGAACAGTATAGGAACATGAACAGCATAGGAACATGAACAGTATAGGAACAGGAACAGTAGAGGGAACAGGATAGGAACATAGAGGAACACAGTGTAATGAGAACATGAACACAGGAACAGAACAGTATAGGAACAGGAACAGTATAGGAACAGTCAGATCAGATCCTCAATTCAGATATCTTGATCTCCACATCATCTGTCATTCTGTACCTCACCCCTCTACCTGCAGATGTAACATTATGTGTGTTTGTTTGACTGCTTGAATCTTTGCACTACTTCTGTCTCTCACACAGGCGGTAACTTTCACACCCTGGCTGAACTCGGAGTTTGCGACCCAGGTTCCGTTCACCCTGCAGTCCCTGCCTACTGTCCTGACCTAAGCTTGCTCCAGAGGGGCTACTCCCTCAGCGCAGGGTCAGACCCTAATGCAGATTCTGACCCAGAGGGGCCCCTGTCCCCAGAGAGAGCCATCCAGCTGTGGGGAGGAGGACCAGGAGGAGGACCAGGAGGAGGAACAGGAGGAGGGGTGAAGAGCAGACACAGCTCAGGACTGTCCAGCAGAGAAAACTCAGTGCTCACACTCACTGACTCAGACAACGACTACAAGTCTGACCACGAATCAGGTAGGAGAGATACGGATTGATAGGGTGAGGTCGACATAGGGTGAGGTCGGGAATGGAAAGAGTTGAAGCATGAGACCGAGTGAAGGACTGTGTGATTGGGAGGAGGAAGTTTAGGCACAGACTCCTGTGGAATTGCTGGCAATCTGGTGTGATCCATGATTGATTGATTGATTAATTGATATAGAAGGACTCATGGATATTGTCAAATCTTCATAAAACATGTCTCATCTTCATCATAGAGAGATCTCACTTGTTTATCAGATTGTTCATTTCATGTTTTCAAGTGAAAAAAAGTATTGTTCATGTGTCTCTTCCTGTGAACATTAATCTGTTTCGGTCAGCTAATACATCCCAGTGGGTGTTTCCACCTCGGTGTGTGTGTGTGTGTGTGTGTGTGTGTGTGTGTGTGTGTGTGTGTGTGTGTGTGTGTGTGTGTGTGTGTGTGTGTGTGTGTGTGTGTGTGTGTGTGTGTGTGTGTGTGTGTGTGCGTGCGTGTGCGTGCGTGTGCGTGCGAGACCGGAAAACGACATCATCATAGACGCCAATAGTGTGACTACCTCATGAAGCTGGTTGAGAGAATGCCTAGAGTGTGACTACCTCATGAAGCTGGTTGAGAGAATGCCAAGAGTGTGCAAAGCTGTCATCAAGGCAAATTGTGGCACTTTGAAGAATATCAAATATAAAATCTATTTGAATTTGTGTCACACTTTTTTGGTTACCCTTGAATGAGTAGGTGTGTCCAAACGTTTGGTACTGTACATTCACTCAGTCACAAATGACAAGAGACATTGATAAAACAGCTTCAACCCTCCAAACAAGCTTTTCAAGTCTCACATTTCCCTCTCCATCTCTCCCTCCTTTCATTCTTCATCTGTGGTTTATCTCTCTCTTCCTGTCATCCTTCTCTCTCTCCACCCCTAGTTATGTTCGTGTCAGTGCAGTTTGACCAGTGTGATTGGCAACTGTCAATTGGAGAGCCATGAGGCGTGTGTATGCCGCCTGCCTGCCTGTCTGTATGTGTCTGTGTGTGTGTCTCTGTGTGTGTGTCTATGTGTGTATCTATGTGTGTATGTCTGCATGTGTCTGTGAGTGTGTGTGTTGCGTCTTTCACCACCTAGCGTATCTTTTCTTCTGTTGGGTATTGGAATCGGAGTACAGTTCTCTATAACCAGCTCTCACAGTCTCAAGTCTGATTTAGACGTCGGAGTACAGTTCTCTATAACCATTAGTCTCAAGTCTGATTTAGACGATACATACAACCAGCTCTCACAGTCTCAAGTCTGATTTAGATGTCGGAGTCAGTTCTCTACAACCAGTCAGTCTCAAGTCTGATTTAGACGTCGGAGTACAGTTCTCTCCAACCAGCTCTCACAGTCTCAAGTCTGATTTAGACGTCAGAGACAGTTGTTACAACCAGCTCTCACAGTTCTCAAGTCTGATTTAGACGTCGGAGTACAAAACCAGCTCTCACTGTCTCACGTCTGATTTAGACGTCGGAGTGTTCTCTATAACCAGCTCTCACAGTTAAGTCTGATTTAGACGTGGAGTCAGTTCTCTATAACCATCACAGTCTCAAGTCTGATTTAGACGTCGGAGTACAGTTCTCTACAACCAGCTCTCACAGTCTCAAGTCTGATTTAGATGTCGGAGTACATTCTCTACAACCAGCTCTCACAGTCTCAAGTCTGATTTAGACGTCGTCACAGTTCTCTCCAACCAGCTCTCACAGTCTCAAGTCTGATTTAGACGTCAGAGTACAGTTCTCTACAACCAGCTCTCACAGTCTCAAGTCTGATTTAGACGTCGGAGTACAGTTCTCTACAACCAGCTCTCACTGTCTCACGTCTGATTTAGACGTGTACAGTTCTGTACAACCAGCTCTCACTGTCTCACGTCTGATTTAGACGTCGGAGTACAGTACAACCAGCTCTCACAGTCTCAAGTCTGATTTAGACGTCGGAGTACAGTTCTCTACAACCAGCTCTCACAGTCTCACGTCTGATTTAGACGTCGGAGTACAGTTCTCTACAACCAGCTCTCACAGTCTCACGTCTGATTTAGACGTCGGAGTACAGTTCTCTACAACCAGCTCTCACAGTCTCACGTCTGATTTAGACGTCGGAGTACAGTTCTCTACAACCAGCTCTCACAGTCTCAAGTCTGATTTAGGCGTCGGAGTACAGTTCTCTACAACCAGCTCACTGTCTCACGTCTGATTTAGACGTCGGAGTACAGTTCTCTACAACCAGCTCTCACTGTCTCATCTGTACAGTTTTAGACAAGTCTGATTTAGACGTCGGAGTACAGTTCTCTACAACCAGCTCTCACAGTCTCAAGTCTGATTTGACGTCGGATTTCTCTACAACCAGCTCTCACAGTCTCAAGTCTGATTTAGTGTCGGAGTACAGTTCTCTACAACCAGCTCTCACAGTCTCAAGTCTGATTTAGATGTGAGTACAGTTCTCTACAACCAGCTCTCACAGTCTCAAGTCTGATTTAGATGTCGGAGTTTCTCTACAACCAGCTCTCACAGTCTCAAGTCTGATTTAGACGTCGGAGTACAGTTCTCTACAACCAGCTCTCACAGTCTCAAGTCTGATTTAGATCCGGAGTACAGTTCTCTACAACCAGCTCTCACAGTCTCAAGTCTGATTTAGAAATACAGTTCTCTACAACCAGCTCTCACAGTCTCAAGTCTGATTTAGACGTCGGAGTACAGTTCTCTACAACCAGCTCTCACAGTCTCAAGTCTGATTTAGACGTCGGAGTACAGTTCTCTACAACCAGCTCTCACAGTCTCAAGTCTGATTTCCTCGGAGTACAGTTCTCTACAACCAGCTCTCACAGTCTCAAGTCTGATTTAGACGTCGGAGTACAGTTTACAACCAGCTCTCACAGTCTCAAGTTGGCAACAAGTGTACAGTTCTCTACAACCAGCTCTCACAGTCTCAAGTCTGATTTAGACGTGTACAACCAGCTCTCAGTCTCAAGTCTGATTTAGACGCCAGCTCTGCCTGTCTGTCTGATTTCTGTGTACAGTTCTCTCAACCAGCTCTCACTGTCTGTCTGATTTAGACGTCGGAGTACAGTTCTCTACAACCAGCTCTCACAGTCTGTCTGATTTAGACGTCGGAGTACAGTTCTCTACAACCAGCTCTCACTGTCTCACGTCTGATTTTCGGAGTACAGTTCTCTACAACCAGCTCTCACAGTCTCAAGTCTGATTTCGGGTACAGTTCTCTACAACCAGCTCTCACAGTCTCAAGTCTGATTTAGACGTCGGAGTACCAGTTCTCTACAACCAGTTCAGTCTCTATAACCAGCTCTCACAGTCTCAAGTCTGATTTAGACGTCGGAGTACAGTTCTCTACAACCAGCTCTCACAGTCTCAAGTCTGATTTAGACGTCAGAGTACAGTTCTCTACAACCAGCTCTCACAGTCTCAAGTCTGATTTAGACGTCGGAGTACAGTTCTCTACAACCAGCTCTCACTGTCTCACGTCTGATTTAGACGTCGGAGTACAGTTCTCTACAACCAGCTCTCACTGTCTCAAGTCTGATTTAGACGTCGGAGTACAGTTCTCTACAACCAGCTCTCACAGTCTCACGTCTGATTTAGACGTCGGAGTACAGTTCTCTACAACCAGCTCTCACTGTCTCACGTCTGATTTAGACGTCGGAGTACAGTTCTCTACAACCAGCTCTCACAGTCTCAAGTCTGATTTAGACGTCGGAGTACAGTTCTCTACAACCAGCTCTCACAGTCTCAAGTCTGATTTAGACGTCGGAGTACAGTTCTCTACAACCAGCTCTCACTGTCTCACGTCTGATTTAGACGTCGGAGTACAGTTCTCTACAACCAGCTCTCACAGTCTCAAGTCTGATTTAGACGTCGGAGTACAGTTCTCTACAACCAGCTCTCACAGTCTCAAGTCTGATTTAGACGTCGGAGTACAGTTCTCTACAACCAGCTCTCACAGTCTCAAGTCTGATTTAGACGTCGGAGTACAGTTCTCTACAACCAGCTCTCACAGTCTCATGTCTGATTTAGACGTCATTTAGACGTCAGAGTACAGTTCTCTACAACCAGCTCTCACTGTCTCACGTCTGATTTAGACGTCGGAGTACAGTTCTCTACAACCAGCTCTCACTGTCTCACGTCTGATTTAGACGTCTGACAGTTCTTACAACCGGAGTACAGTTCTCTACAACCAGCTCTCACAGTCTCAAGTCTGATTTAGACGTCGGAGTACAGTTCTCTACAACCAGCTCTCACTGTCTCACGTCTGATTTAGACGTCGGAGTACAGTTCTCTACAACCAGCTCTCACTGTCTCACGTCTGATTTAGACGTCGGAGTACAGTTCTCTACAACCAGCTCTCACTGTCTCACGTCTGATTTAGACGTCGGAGTACAGTTCTCTACAACCAGCTCTCACAGTCTCCAGTCTGATTTAGACGTCGGAGTACAGTTCTCTACAACCAGCTCTCACAGTCTCACATCTGATTTAGACGTCGGAGTACAGTTCTCTACAACCAGCTCTCAATGTCTCACGTCTGATTTAGACGTCGGAGTACAGTTCTCTACAACCAGCTCTCACCAGCTCTCACTGTCTCACGTCTGATTTAGACGTCGGAGTATTGACATGAATAAGTATATTTGATATTCTCAGAACCCAACAGCATCAACTCTGAATGGTTAAGGTAAGGGTTAAGGTTTGGGATAGGCTTACATTTAAAAAAATCAAAAACAACTTTCTATCGCTGGATTCAAACTTGCAAGCTTTGGAATCAGGTGCGTACGCCCATCTGCCATCCCTGTCCACAACATCCTATCAAAACCCAAACCTACTCGAAGGTAAAAGCATTCACTGTTGCCCCTAGTGACCGGTTTCCACATCATCCCCGTCATTTAGGGGCGGCAGATAGCCTAGTGGTTAGAGCGTTGGACTACTAACCGAAAGGTTGCTAGATCGAATCCCTGAGCTGACAAGGTAAAACTCTGTCCTTCTGCCCCTGAACAAGGTAGTTAACCCACTCCTCCTAGGCCATCATTGGAAACAAGAATGTGTTTGTAACTGACTTGCCTAGTTAAATAAAAGTATAGAGAAATAATAATGTAAATCTCCTGATGTCCTCAGATATGGAAGGATATTGAATACTGACTTGTACCATGGTTGACCTGACTGCTTCTCTCTCCCTAAACTAGAGAGCCAGAGTCTTCTGCCCTTAAAAAGACATTCATTTCACATGTGATCACATGAAAAGTGCTCCCATAACACATGGTTTCCTGTGAAGTTAATGTGACAACAAGTAAAGCAACATGTGAAAACATGAAACTATGTGTGAAAACATGTGATTCATAAATTTCACGTGAAATCATGTGTGTTTTTGCGTAAGGGTGGGGACATGAGCTCCATCTTTTATTAGTTACTAGCAAAGCAGATAGAGAGCATTAGCCAATCAATCAATTTGATTGTCTCATTGAGTGAGGACTCAACTCCATTCCCTTCCTTCCTTCCTTCCTTCCTTCCTTCCTTCCTTCCTTCCTTCCTTCCTTCCTTCCTTCCTTCCTTCCTTCCTTCCTTCCTTCCTTCCTTCCTTCCTTCCTTCCTTCCTTCCTTCTTTCCTTCCTTCCTTCCTCTCTCTCTCTCTCTCTGTCTCTTAATGTCTGGTTGGAACTAAACCCTGCAGTAACACGCTAGGCCCAGGGAATTTAAGCACATTTACCTCCAACGCTATTGGAAGCTGTTTGTATGTTAGAGTGAAAGAGACAAAAGAGGGCGGGTGTGTTTGCATAGGCGTTTGCCTCTAAAACAGATTAGTAGTTAAGCTTCTGGTACTTCTGGTGCCAGCCTGGTGTGTGTAGGAAGAGCAATGGGAAAACTGTGGTTTGTGTGTGGTTGTGTGTGTGTGTGTGTGTGGTTGTGTGGTTGTGTGTGTGTGTGTGTGTGTGTGTGTGTGTGGTTGTGTGTGTGTGTGTGTGTGTGGGTGTGTGTGTGTGTGTGGTTGTGTGTGTGTGTGTGTGTGTGTGTGGTTGTGTGTGTGGTTGTGTGTGTTTTGGTTGTGTGTAGATGTAGCGGGGCGCTATATTTGGCGGCGTGTCTCTCGTTTCAGCCTGTCTCGCTGTGAGGAGACCGCCGCTGCGTTTGTCTCCTGGATTATCCACACACACACAGATCCTACACCTTGGGTGTTTAAGCAGCTTTGGCGAACACAATCCCCTTTGTTATTTACAATCGTTTTTTCCAGTAGGACAAAAACACTTGGATAATTGAGTCCTCCTACCTTCACTTCTTCATAAAGTGTGTGTGTGTGTGTGTGTGTGTGTGTGTGTGTGTGTGTGTGTGTGTGTGTGTGTGTGTGTGTGTGTGTGTGTGTGTGTGTGTGTGTGTGTGTGTGTGTGTGTGTGTGTGTGTGTGTGTGTGTGTGTGTGTGTGTGTGTGTGTGTGTGTGTGTGTGTGTGTGTGTGTGAGAGAGAGAGAGAGAGAGATTCCCTTGCCACACACACAAAATGCAGAAAGCAAGAGGTTTATGTAGCCCGATGTTCGTCTCTGACAATCCACCTCAGGCACATGAGCATTGTATTGAATAAAGTTGTGCAGTATTGAACAATCAGACACATTTATAGATGTTTCAAAAAGCCCATTAAAGCCCAGCCCAGAGAACATTCAGTTGGCCAGGACAAGTCCAGTTTCGTCAACCAACACAACAAAACACCAACAAGCAAATCAAGAAGTAGGAAGCAGCATTGGCTCTTTTCATTTGGCCGTACCGGAAGGGAAAGAGATTTATTGTCTGGTGAAACGGCCCTGTGGATTCACAGGCATGAGAATAGGAGAGCTTGTAAATTCCTGCCGCAGAGCAGCTGGCGCTCAGATCCCCACTGCATTGATCTGAATGATTAAAACATGCATTAGATGAAATAAGACTAGAGCAGAGCCTGGACATTGATTTAGGATGAAGTGGAAGGGACTGCTTTTATGTCCTGTGTGTGTGTTCATGTGCGTGTGTTTGTTCTGACAAACTGGCAGGCTTCGGGTTCTGTTCATTAACCACCAACGTATCTTAATGAAACAAACAGAATCAAACACAAATGGCCTAGTGTTTGCTAATCAATTCCCCTGTGACACACACACACAACACCCAAAACACACAAAACACACACTCACTTCCGCGTAGCTAAGCTAACTCTTATCTTTATTCACCTGCCCCCCCCCACGCTCCCTCCTCCATACTACCTCCCTCCCCCCTACTAGCTCCCTCCTTCCTCTCCTCCCCTCCTCCCTACTACCTCCCTCACCCATACTAGCTCCCTCCTATCTCTCCTCCTGCCTCCCTCCATCCCTCCATCCTCCCTCGTACCTTCCTCCCTCCTGCCTATATCCTACCTCCCTCCCTCCTCCCTATATCCTCCCGCC
>NC_088220.1:15052060-15139560 GCF_036934945.1 Oncorhynchus masou masou | reverse complement strand
AAACAGTGCAGTGAAATGGTTACTTCAATAGTGCAGGCTAGCTGAACAATGACCCATAATCCCAACATAATGTAACTACCATTAGTCTAGCTAAACAATGACCCATAATCCCAACATAATGTAACTACCATTAGTCTAGCTAAACAATGACCCATAATCCCAACATAATGTAACTACCATTAGTCTAGCTAAACAATGACCCATAATCCCAACATAATGTAACTACCATTAGTCTAGCTGAACAATGACCCATAATCCCAACATAATGTAACTACCATTAGTCTAGCTAAACAATGACCCATAATCCCAACATAATGTAACTACCATTAGTCTAGCTAAACAATGACCCATAATCCCAACATAATGTAACTACCATTAGTCTAGCTAAACAATGACCCATAATCCCAACATAAATGTGACCCATAACATAACCATTAACCATAATCCCAACATAATGTAACTACCATTAAACTAAACAATGACCCATAATCCCAACCCATTAGTCTAGCTAAACAATGAACCATAATCCCAATATAATGTAACTACCATTAGGCTAACTAAACAATGTACCATAATCCCAACATAATGTAACTACCATTAGGCTAACTAAACAATGACCCATAATCCCAATATAATGTAACTACCATTAGGCTAACTAAACAATGACCCATAATCCCAACATAATGTAATTACCATTAGGCTAACTAAACAATGACCCATAATCCCAACATAATGTAACCACCATTAGACTAGCTAAACAATGTACCGTAACCCCAACATAATGTAACTACCATTCATGAATCTGCAGGTAGCTAACCTACCAATCTCGCTAAACAATGTACCATAATCCCAACATAATGTAACTACCATTCATGAATCTGCAGGTAGCTAAACTACCAGTCTAGCTAAACAATGAACCATAATCCCAAAATAATGTAACTACCATTCATGAATCTGCAGGTTGCTAACCTACCAGTCTAGCTAAACAATGAACCATAATCCCAACATAATGTAACTACCATTCATGAATCTGCAGGTAGCTAACCTACTAGTTTCAATGTTAGCTACCTAGCTAACATTAGGCTATAGCTAGCTAGCTAACATTAGCCTATAGCTAGCTAGCTAACATTAGGCTATAGCTAGCTAGCTAACATTAGCCTATAGCTAGCTAGCTAACATTAGCCTATAGCTAGCTAGCTAACATTAGGCTATAGCTAGCTAGCTAACATTAGGCTATAGCTAGCTAGCTAACATTAGCCTATAGCTAGCTAGCTAACATTAGGCTATAGCTAGCAATGCAAATGGCTCTGAGATACGAATAATATTACTACACAGAATATACACGTGACTTCTAGCGAGCCAGCCAGCTATCATCAGCGAGCTAACAGTATGCTTTAAATTGCAATGAAAACTACTTTCTGACTAAATTATGAATGTACACTACCGGTCAAAAGTATTAGAACACCTGCTTTTTCTTTATTTTTGCTATTTTATACATTGTAGAATTATAGTGAAGACATCAAAACTACGAAATAACATATGGAATTATGTAGTAAACAAAGAAGTGTTAAACAAATCAGAATATATTTTATATTTGAGATTCCTCAAATAGCCACCCTTTGCATTTATGACAGCTTTGCACACTCTTGGCGTTCCCACATATGCTGAGCACTTGTTGGCTGCTTTTCCTTCACACTGCAGTCTGACTCATCCCAAACCATCTCTATTTGGTTGAGGTCAGGTGATTGTGAAGGCCAGGCTATCTGATGCAGTACTCCATCACTCTCCTTCTTAGTCAATTAGCCCTTACACAGCCTGGAGGTGTGTTGGGTCATTGTCCTGTTGAAAAACAAATGAAAGTCTCACTAAACCCAAACCAGATGGGATGGCGTATCCCTGCAGAATGCTGTGGTAACCATGCTGTGCCTTGAATTCTAAATAAATCACAGTGTCACCAGCAAAGCAGCCCCACACCATAACACCTCCTCCTCCATGATTTACTGTGGGAAATGCACATGCGGAGATCATCCGTTCACCCACACCGCGTCTCACAGCATTTGGAACCAAAAATCTATTTGGACTCCAGACCAAAAGACATTTTATGTGTATTTACAGATGGAAAGTTGGATATTAAGGCACATGAAACTTCACATGTTCCAGAAGGCATTTCCGGCAAGAAAAAAACTAATTTTGATTTAAAAAAATATATATTTTACGTTGAATTGCCTCTCCTGTGAAGAAGTGACGCGCGACAAGCACCTAGTTTCCTGAAACGAGTCACGTATTGATGCACGGACCGGTCTGGGGTTTTACCTTACCTTCTATAGCCGTATTTGAATGTTTGATTTTTTAAATGTGATACGATGTGTGTAACATCCATTTTTATAGTTTACTTGAGTTCTCTCCGCTCTCTCTCTGTAACTCAAGGAGCACATTTGGTCTGCATGGTCAATGCAGCACATGCAACAATGTTGACATCAACAATGCTGTTTTCACTTTGCTTCTTACAGTGTTTTACAATCACTTTGGCACTAATTTTAGAACCTTGTGGTCATTTTTCAAAACTTGTAACACAGGCTGTCCAATGTTCAAAACATTGCATTGTGCATTCATGTCTTTAAAGACACCTTGTACTTGCAGAATTATAGGTTCAAATAACTAATTTACCATGAAATAGGAACATTCATTTAGATCACCCACACGCAAGATACCGATAGTTTCACTGTGTAGTTATTTGTACAATCATTAAATATTGTAGTACTAAGTATGTGATACATGTTTCATTATGCTACTACACATAAATACATCAATGTAAATGGACTAGTAGAGAGAATACTACAGACACAGTGGAGTCATTGAACAAAATATGACATTTATTGATGAAATACAATAAAATCACAACATAGGTTTCTTTGAATCAAAGCAGAAATAATTAGCTACAAAAGAAGAAGAAAACTACAGTAACACATCAACTGCAGTGTTCCTCACCTGGCTTACTGTAAAACATCACTGCAGTGTTCCTCACCTGGCTTACTGTAAAAAGCAAAAAAAAGGATTGATTACTGTACTTCTATATTTCCATCAAACCTGTCTTGTGGATTTGGCCACAGGTTCTCATCCACATCACAATGGATGTTTTCATTAGCCAAACAACTCAAGAAGAATCTTCGGGCGAATCCAGGCCTGACACTGGTCTGCTGTGATGTCATAGCATGCATCATCCATGGCCTGGAGAAGGGCGGCTTGTTAGTGACGGCGCCTATCGTATACCTCCCCCTCATTGTGGAGACCAATTCTTCAATCGGGTTAAGGAAAGAAGAGTATGGGGGTAAGTATAGGGTGGTAAATTGTGGATGGGCCTGAAACCAGGCTTGTACCATTTGAGCATGGTGGAACCTGACATTATCCCACACAATGACATATGTCACGCCATCAGCTTTACAGACCTTGTCTGCAGATGGCATAAATTGTTTTCACATATCGTGCAGCCCTATGAGGCAGTGCGGAAATGATTTCAAATGAGTGCAGGAAATCCAGAAATGTATGAAAATTGAATTGAACAGTATAAAACAATCAGAATGAAGAAAGACCGATTGCCACCCTCGGATCATGCACTACTCATAACACAAATGTAGAACTTTTATTATAAAAAATATATATATACAGTCAAATACTGTCCTACAGGATTGTTATTTTATATTTATACCTTGATGTGATAATTCGACCAGATCTCCCAGCCCTAATGCAGTGCAAACTGGCAACTACACAAAAAAAAACAATATCCCATAACCCACAGCTGGAAAAATGCAGCTTAAGTATGATCCCCAATTAGAGACAACGATTACCAGCTGCCTCTAATTGGGAATCATACACAAACCCCAACATAGAAAATTAAACCTAGAACCCCACATAGAAATAATAAACTAGACTAAAAGCCCTCGTCATGCCCTGACCTACTCTACCATAGAAAATATAGGCTTTCTATGGTCAGGACGTGACAGTACCGGTACAGAGTCAATGTGGGGGGTACAGTTTAGTCGAGGTAATTGAGGTAATATGTACATGTAGGTAGAGTTATAAAAGTGACTATGCATAGATAATAACAGAGGGTAGCAGCAGCATAGAAGAGTGGAAGGGGGATGAAAGTAGTCTGGGTATCCATTTGATTAGATGTTCAGGAGTCTTAAGGCTTGGGGGTAGAAGCTGTTTAGAAGCCTCCTGGACCAAGACTTGGCGCTCCGGTACCGCAGAGAGAACAGTCTATGACTATTTTCTACATTGTAGAATAATAGTGAAGACATCAAAACTGTAAAATAACACATATGTAATCACACAGTAACCAAAAAAGTGTGCCAGTGTGTGAGCGTCAGGGATATTCTGTGCCCCCCGCTAGGAACTGTGGGATACCCACCTCCACAGGGGGACTGGGCCCTAACATACAGTACCAGTCAAAAGTTTGGACACACCTACTCATTCAAAGGTTTTACTTAATTGTTACTATTTTCTACATTGTAAAATTATAGTGAAGACATCAAAACAATGAAATAACACATGGAATGATGTAGGTACCAAAAAAGTGTTACACAAATCCAATATATTGTATATTTGAGATAATTCAAAGTAACCATGATTTGACTTGATGTCAGCTTTGCACACTCTTGGCATTCTCTCAACCACCCTTTGCCTTGATGACACCTGGAATGCATTTCAATTAACAGGTGTGCCTTGTTAAAAGTGAATTGTGGAATTAATGTGTTTGAGCCAATCAGTTGTTGTGACAAGGTAAGGGTGGTATACAGAAGATAGCCCTATTTGGTAAAATACCAGGTCCATATTATGGCACGAACAGCTCAAATAAGCAAAGAGAAATGGCATTCCATCATTACCCTAAGACATGAAAGTTAGTCAATTTGGAAAATTTCAAGAACTTTGAAAGTTCCTTCATGTGTTGTTGCAAAAACCATCAAGCGCTATGATGAAACTGGCTCTCATGAGGACCGCCACAGGAATGAAAGACCCAGAGTTACCACTGCTGCAGAGGACAAGTTCAGTTGCGTTAACTGCACCTCAGATTGAAGTAACATACACATGTCTACATCAGTTGTTCAGAGGAGACTTCGTGAATCAGGCCTTCATAGTCAAATTGCTGCAAAGAAACCACTACTAAAGGACACCAATAATAAGAAGATACTTGCTTGTGCCAAGAAACACGAGCAATAGACATTAGACTGGTGGAAATATGTCCTTTGGTCTGATGAGTCAAAATGTGAGATTTCTGGTTTCAACCGCCATGTCTTTGTGAGATGCAGAGTAGGTTATGCAAAACCCACCTCTGGGCTGTATAAGGTCTATTTGATCAAGAAGGAGATTGATGGAGTGCTGCATCAGATGACATGGCCTCCATAATCACCCGATCTCAACCCAATTGAGATTTTTTTGGGGTTTATTTGAACCGCAGTGTGTAGGAAAAGCAGGCAACAAGCGCTAAGCATATGTGGGAACTCCTTCAAGATGAGACTATATACAGGCGGGTACCGGTTAGTTGAGGTAATATGTAAATGTGGGTAGAGTTATTAAAGTGACTATTCATAGATGATAACAACAGATAGTAGCAGTGGTGTAAAAGAGGGGGAGTGTGGGCAATGCAAATAATCTGGGTAGCCATTTGATTAGATGTTCTGGAGTCTTATGGCTTGGGGGTAGAAGCTGTTTAGAAGCCTCATGGACCTAGACTTGGCGCTCTGGTACCACTTGCCGTGCGGTAGCAAAGAGAACAGTCTATAACTAGGGTGGCTGGAGTCTTTGACAATTTTTAGGGCCTTCCTCTGACACTGCCTGGTATAGAGGTCCTGGATGGCAGGGAGCTTGGCCCCAGTGATGTACTGGGCCATTCGCACTACCCTCTGTAGTGCCTTGCAGTCAGAGGTCGAGCAGTTGCCATACCAGGCAGTGATGTAACCAGTCAGGTTAGTGATGCCAGGCAGTGATGTAACCAGTCAGGTTAGTGATGCCAGGCAGTGATGTAACCAGTCATGCTCTCGGTGGTGCAGCTGTAAAACCTTTTGAGGAACTGGGGACCCGTGCCAAATATTTTCAGGCTCCTGAGGAGGAATAGGTTTTGAAGTGCCTTTTTCACCACTGTCTTGGTGTGCTTGGACCATGTTAGTTTGTTAGTGATGTGGACACCACGGAACTTGAAGCTCTCAACCTGCTCCACTGCCGCCTTGTTGATGAGGATGGGGGCGTGCTATGTCCTCTTTTTCCTGTAGTCCACAATCATCTCCTTTGTCTTGGTCACGTTGAGGAAGAAGTTGTTGTCCTGGCACCACACAGCCAGGTTTCTGACCTCCTACCTATAGTCTGTCTCGTCGTTGTCTGTGATCAGGACTACTTAATTATGGTGTTGGAGTCGTGCCTGGCCGTGCAGTCATGAGTGAACAGGGAGTACAGGAGAGGGCCGAACACGCATCCCTGAGGGGCCCCTGTGTTGAGGGTCAGCATGGCGGGGCTGAGGTGAGGGAAAGAGAGGGGGACAGAGGACAACTGGGGGGGGCTGAGAGTCCTCTCTAATTATGAAGAATCCCATATTCTTTCCCTCCCTACTCCTATGGTATAGTAACCCTAACTCTCTCTACACCTATGGTATGGTAACCCTAACCATCTCTACTCCTATGGTATGGTAACCCTAACCATCTCTACTCATATGATATGGTAACCCTAACCATCTCTACTCCTATGGTATGGTAACCCTAACCATCTCTACTCATATGATATGGTAACCCTAACCATCTCTACTCATATGATATGGTAACCCTAACCATCTCTACTCATATGGTATGGTAACCCTAACCATCTCTACTCATATGGTATGGTAACCCTAACCATCTCTACGTGTATGGTAACCCTAACCATCTCTACGCGTATGGTAACCCTAAAACGACCATTCATTGTGTAACTGAAACATTTGGGATTTCAAAAAGATGGTCTTCAAAGGTAAGCAATTATGTTTTTTCGCTATTTCTGACTTTAGTGATGCATCTGCTTGGATGGAAAATGATTGTGAAGTGCTCCGGTGAGGCTCCACACTTGGTTATTTATCTCCGGTATTGAATATCCCATTGGTAGTTTAGGTCATCTGTTTTATTCTCCAAAGATTGCACATTTGCTAGCAGAATGGAAGAAAGTGGGGGTTTATTCTATCACCTACGAATTCTTAGAAGGCATCCCACCCATTGGCCATTTTTTCTCTGCTTCCTCTTCACGCAAATCATGGGGATCTGGGCCTGTTCCTGAGGAAGCAGTATATCGTTCATCTCGGGCTCGTCAGAATCGATAAAGGAAAGAAGGATTCTGTCAGTCCGTGGTGAGCAAATCGCAGTCAGGATGTCCAGAAGTTATTTCCGGTCATAAGAGATGGTAGCGGCAACATTATGTACAAAATAAGTAAAAAAATGTGTTACAAAAAACTCAAATAAACACAATCGGTTGGGGACACATAAAACATCTGCCTTCTTCTCCGGCGCCAGTACTAGGAATTGAACCCACTCTCCTGGCTTTGCCAGCACCATGCTCTACCAACTGAGCCAGAGGACCAGAGTGTGTGCGTATGTAGAATGCCAGGTGGTATGAGTGGCTGGCTGATGCTGATCCTGACTCATCCACCACACAAGGTGTCAGTCAAGGAGGAGGTTGGCCCATCTAGGGAGTCACACACCACAGAGCGTCCTAGCATGAATCTCAGCGGCCCGTCCCTGACCAATCCCCAAGCTTCAACCAATCTTTATTTCCCTCACTGACACTGTGTCTGTGTGTGTGGAAGTAGAAGGTAGAAGCTTGAGTGTGTGTGCAAAGGTGATGTTGGCCCCTGGCTGGGTTCTAATCCAAATTGATCCATGTGGCATTCTGTCTCATCGATCGGAGCACCGCTAGACGTGGCTGAGGAGGGGGGACAGAGGTGAACTGGGAGGGAATCTGAGGTGAGGGAAGAGAGGGGGACAGAGGATAACTGGGGGGGCTGAGGAGAGGGGACAAGAGGTGAACTGGGAGGGAATCTGAGGTGAGGGAAAAGAGGGTGACAGAGGAGAACTGGGGGGCTGAGGAGAGGGGACAAGAGGTGAACTGGGAGGGAATCTGAGGTGAGGGAAAGAGAGGGGGACAGAGGAGAACTGGGGGCTGAGGAGAGGGGACAGAGGTGAACTGGGAGGGAATCTGAGGTGAGGGAAAGAAGGGGGACTCTCTGGGGGGGCTGAGGAGAGGGGACATGGTGAACTGGGAGGGAATCTGAGGTGAGGGAAAGAGAGGGGGACAGAGGAGAACTGGGGGGCTGAGGAGAGGGGACAGAGGTGAACTGGGAGGGAATCTGAGGTGAGGGAAAGAAGGGGGACAGAGGAGAACTGGGGGGGCTGAGGAGAGGGGACAGAGGTGAACTGGGAGGGAATCTGAGGTGAGGGAAAGAGTAGGGGGACAGAGGAGAACTGGGGGGGGAATCTGGTGAGGGAAAGAGGGGGACAGAGGAGAACTGGGGGGCTGAGGAGAGGGGACAGAGGTGAACTGGGAGGGAATCTGAGGTGAGGGAAAGAGAGGGGGACAGAGGAGAACTGGGGGGGCTGAGGGAGGGGACAAGAGGTGAACTGGGAGGGAATCTGAGGTGAGGGAAAGAGAGGGGGACAGAGGAGAACTGGGGGGGCTGAGGATAGGGGACAGGTGAACTGGGAGGGAATCTGAGGTGAGGGAAAGAGAGGGGGACAGAGGAGAACTGGGGGGCTGAGGAGAGGGGACAGAGGTGAACTGGGAGGGAATCTGAGGTGAGGGAAGAGTAGGGGGACAGAGGTGAACTGGGAGGGGAATCTGAGGTGAGGGAAAGAGAGGGGGACAGAGGAGAACTGGGGGGCTGAGGAGGGGACAAGAGGTGAACTGGGAGGGAATCTGGTGAGGGAAAGAGTAGGGGACATAGGAGAACTGGGGGGGCTGAGGAGAGGGGACAGAGGTGAACTGGGAGGGAATCTGAGGTGAGGGAAAGAAGGGGGACAGAGGTGAACTGGGAGGGAATCTGAGGTGAGGGTAGGGGGAAGGAGAACTGGGAGGGAATCTGAGGTGAGGGAAGAGAGGGGGACAGAGGAGAACTGGGGGCTGAGGAGAGGGGACAAGAGGTGAACTGGGAGGGAATCTGAGGTGAGGGAAAGAGAGGGGGACAGAGGTGAACTGGGAGGGAATCTGAGGTGAGGGAAGAGAGGGGGACAGAGGAGAACTGGGGGGCTGAGGAGAGGGGACAAGAGGTGAACTGGGAGGGAATCTGAGGTGAGGGAAAGAGAGGGGGACAGAGGAGAACTGGGGGGGCTGAGGAGAGGGGACAGAGGTGAACTGGGAGGGAATCTGAGGTGAGGGAAAGAGAGGGGGACAGAGGAGAACTGGGAGGGAATCTGAGGTGAGGGAAAGAGAGGGGGACAGAGGAGAACTGGGGGGGCTGAGGAGAGGGGACAGAGGTGAACTGGGAGGGAATGAGTGAGTGAGTGTTTGCCCCCAGAAATGTATAGAACTTATTGGAATTGTTATAGATTTTAGTATTCATCAGGTAATTTCGGAAATAAATGAAAACGTTAATAATTGTTAACTATAATTTATATCTTTATAAAGCATGTGTTTCAGGGGTAAATAGCCTAATTAACAATTATGTGATTTACAAATATTTAGGATATTATTTTATAGCTTTGAGTTTGTATTTCTCATCTCAAATCAATATTTATTAATATACCGTATACATATTTTGCACGTTACGAAAATTCCCTGAAATCCTTGAAAATTAAAAAATGCTGGTAGATAACTGGTACATTTCAAAGGTTACCGGTTACATTCCCTTCCTTTGCAAACCTACCCAGCTCCAGTCAGTTCTTTCCAGGCCCAGCTCCAGTCAGTCCTACCCAGGTCCAGCTCCAGTCAGTCCTACCCAGGTCCAGCTCCAGTCAACCCTACCCAGTTCCAGCTCCAGTCAGTCCTACCCAGGCCCAGCTCCAGTCAGTCCTACCCAGGCCCAGCTCCAGTCAGTCCTACCCAGGCCCAGCTCCAGTCAGTCTTACCCATGCCCAGCTCCAGTCAGTCCTACCCAGAACCAGCTCCAGTCAATCCTACCCAGACCCAGCTTCAGTCAACCCTACACAGGCCCAGCTCAAACCAGTCCTACCCAGGCCCAGCTCCAGTCAACCCTACCCAGGCCCAGCTTCAGTCAGTCCTACCCAGGCCCATCTCCAGTCAGTCCTACCCAGAATCAGCTCCAGTCAGTCCTACCCAGGCCCAGCTCCAGTCAGTCCTACCCAGGCCCAGCTCCAGTCAACCCTACCCAAGCCCTCACAGTCAACCCTTTCCATGCCCAGCTCCAGTCAGTCCTATCCATGCCCAGCTCCAGTCAATCCTACCCAGACCCAGCTTCAGTCAACCCTACACAGGCCCAGCTCAAACCAGTCCTACCCAGGCCCAGCTCCAGTCAACCCTACCCAGGCCCATCTCCAGTCAGTCCTACCCAGAACCAGCTCCAGTCAGTCCTACCCAGAACCAGCTCCAGTCAGTCCTACCCAGGCCCAGCTCCAGTCAGTCCTATCCATGCCCAGCTCCTGTCAACCCTACACAGGCCCAGCTCCAGTCAGTCCTATCCATGCCCAGCTCCTGTCAACCCTACACAGGCCCAGCTCCAGTCAGTCCTATCCATGCCCAGCTCCTGTCAACCCTACACAGGCCCAGCTCCAGTCAGTCCTATCCATGCCCAGCTCCTGTCAACCCTACACAGGCCCAGCTCCAGTCAACCCTTTCCATGCCCAGCTCCAGTCAGTCCTATCCATGCCCAGCTCCTGTCAACCCTTTCCATGCCCAGCTCCAGTCAGTCCTATCCATGCCCAGCTCCTGTCAACCCTTTCCATGCCCAGCTCCAGTCAGTCCTATCCATGCCCAGCTCCTGTCAACCCTACACAGGCCCAGCTCCAGTCACAGGCCCAGCTCCTGTCAACCCTTTCCATGCCCAGCTCCAGTCAGTCCTATCCATGCCCAGCTCCTGTCAACCCTACACAGGCCCAGCTCCAGTCAGTCCTATCCATGCCCAGCTCCTGTCAACCCTACACAGGCCCAGCTCCAGTCAGTCCTATCCATGCCCAGCTCCTGTCAACCCTACACAGGCCCAGCTCCAGTCAGTCCTATCCATGCCCAGCTCCTGTCAACCCTACACAGGCCCAGCTCCAGTCAGTCCTATCCATGCCCAGCTCCTGTCAACCCTACACAGGCCCAGCTCCAGTCAGTCCTATCCATGCCCAGCTCCTGTCAACCCTACACAGGCCCAGCTCCAGTCAACCCTACCCAAGCCCTCACAGTCAACCCTTTCCATGCCCAGCTCCAGTCAGTCCTATCCAGGCCCAGCTCCTGTCAACCCTACACAGGCCCAGCTCCAGTCAGTCCTATCCAGGCCCAGCTCCTGTCAACCCTACACAGGCCCAGCTCCAGTCAGTCCTATCCATGCCCAGCTCCTGTCAACCCTACACAGGCCCAGCTCCAGTCAGTCCTATCCAGGCCCAGCTCCTGTCAACCCTACACAGGCCCAGCTCCAGTCAGTCCTATCCAGGCCCAGCTCCTGTCAACCCTACACAGGCCCAGCTCCAGTCAGTCCTATCCATGCCCAGCTCCTGTCAACCCTACACAGGCCCAGCTCCAGTCAGTCCTATCCATGCCCAGCTCCTGTCAACCCTACACAGGCCCAGCTCCAGTCAGTCCTATCCATGCCCAGCTCCTGTCAACCCTACACAGGCCCAGCTCCAGTCAGTCCTATCCATGCCCAGCTCCTGTCAACCCTACACAGGCCCAGCTCCAGTCAACCCTACCCAAGCCCTCACAGTCAACCCTTTCCATGCCCAGCTCCAGTCAGTCCTATCCAGGCCCAGCTCCTGTCAACCCTACACAGGCCCAGCTCCAGTCAGTCCTATCCAGGCCCAGCTCCTGTCAACCCTACACAGGCCCAGCTACAGTCAGTCCTATCCATGCCCAGCTCCTGTCAACCCTACACAGGCCCAGCTCCAGTCAGTCCTATCCATGCCCAGCTCCTGTCAACCCTACACAGGCCCAGCTCCAGTCAGTCCTATCCATGCCCAGCTCCTGTCAACCCTACACAGGCCCAGCTCCAGTCAACCCTACCCAAGCCCTCACAGTCAACCCTTTCCATGCCCAGCTCCAGTCAGTCCTATCCAGGCCCAGCTCCTGTCAACCCTACACAGGCCCAGCTCCAGTCAGTCCTATCCAGGCCCAGCTCCTGTCAACCCTACACAGGCCCAGCTACAGTCAGTCCTATCCATGCCCAGCTCCTGTCAACCCTACACAGGCCCAGCTCCAGTCAGTCCTATCCATGCCCAGCTCCTGTCAACCCTACACAGGCCCAGCTCCAGTCAACCCTACCCAAGCCCTCACAGTCAACCCTTTCCATGCCCAGCTCCAGTCAGTCCTATCCATGCCCAGCTCCAGTCAGTCCTATCCATGCCCAGCTCCAGTCAGTCCTACCCAGGCCCAGCTCCTGTCAACCCTACACATTCCCAGCTCCAGTCAATGTATGGACGTATCAGAAGTCTCTCATTACACAATTCAGCAGAAAACCAAGCTATTTCTATTCAGCCCCTCTCTGTCCCTCTCAATACTACCACTAATAGACTGGCTTTGTGAGCCAGATTGAGTCAAACAAGGGTTGAACAATAACAGATGAACAAATGAAGAGGGGGAGAGAACAGGTGGATAAATCTCTATTAAATCCAACCCCTGAGCGAGTCCTTTTTAGTTTGTCACTTAATACTTGCTAGTTTAAAATGGTCTGATTCAGATAGCTGGCTCCCGATGTGTCTGATGAGATCTCTATTATGTAGCCGTTTTAGCTTTTGTCCCAAATCTCCCACAAACCCTCTGAGCTGCATAGCTAAATATTGATCAGATAGCAGAGTAAACACAAAAACGATCTCTCTCTCTTGCTCTCTTTTAATCTCAGCCCCTCTCTTCAACTTGCATATGACACCAAATTGATTTAAGTTTCATAGCCCAATTGGTGGCCCTCAGTCTTGGCTACAATCCAAAGCCCTTAGAGAGAGAAGGACACTAGCCTCTCCAGACCTCTGAGCCCTGAGAGAGAAGAACACTAGCCACTCCAGACCTCTGAGCCCTTGGAGAGAGAAGGACACTAGCCACTCCAGACCTCTGAAACCTTGGAGAGAGAAGGACACTAGCCACTCCAGACCTCTGAGCCCTTGGAAGAGAAGGACACTAGCCACTCCAGACCTCTGAAACCTTGGAAGAGAAGGACACTAGCCACTCCAGGCTGAAACCTTGGAGAGAGAAGGACACTAGCCACTCCAGACCTCTGAAACCTTGGAGAGAGAAGGACACTAGCCACTCCAGACCTCTGAGCCCTTGGAGAGAGAAGGACACTAGCCACTCCAGACCTCTGAGCCCTTGGAGAGAGAAGGACACTAGCCACTCCAGACCTCTGAGCCCTTGGAGAGAGAAGGACACTAGCCACTCCAGACCTCTGAGCCCTTGGAGAGAGAAGGACACTAGCCACTCCAGACATCTGAAACCTTGGAAACGATCTCGCTCTCTTGCTCTCTTTTTCTCTCAGCCCCTCTCTTCAACTTGCATATGACACCAAATTGATTTAAGTTTCATAGCCCAATTGGTGGCCCTCAGTCTTGGCTACAATCCAAAGCCCTTAGAGAGAGAAGGACACTAGCCTCTTCAGACCTCTGAGACCTTGGAGAGAGAAGGACACTAGCCCCTCCAGACCTCTGAGACCCTGATATGGTGACATCATAGACACATCCCTAATGGCACCTTTAGGGGAAAGCAATGGCACTATTTAGGGGAAAGCCATTTTAGAGGCAGGCATGATGCCACTGTGACATTGATCAATGAGCCACTAGGCAGTAGACCCCCCCCCCCCCACCCCGCTACTGATGACACTATCGAGTCTAGACAACTCCATCCACCCCTCCTCTACCAAATCAATAGTATAATCCAGTCACCCCTATACCTAATAAATGGGTCAGTCCACTAGCTCCTGTCCCGCAACATCAGATCAATAGTGCATTCAGTTACCCTTACTGTATCAATGAGTCCATTATAGGCTCCGTCCCCTGTCCCTCTTTCCCCACCTGAGTAATTCACTACTGTGCAGTCAGCACCCCTGTCTCTAATCAAAACTATGATCCGGTCACCCCTATCACTGATCAGCCCTCTGAACTCATTAAAAATGAATCAGCCAATCAGAAGTAATCCTGTCTTGACCTCTAACCCCTCTAGAAGTCCCGCCTCCTCATAGATTGTACTACAGTAACCTTGCAGCGAAGACACTAGCCTTATTTCTTTCAGCATGTCGCCATTATGTTCTGTATGCCCAGATCTCTTCCCTTCTCTTTTCTTCTCACTTTTCTGTCAGTTGTCAGAGAGAGAGATCTGACCCATTGTCTCTCCACCTACCTCAGAACCAAAGACATACTGAATGAGAGACATTACACAGTCTTATTATATATCACACACACACACACACACACACACACACACACACACACACACACACACACACACACACACACACACACACACACACACACACACACACACACACACACACACACACACACACACACATGTAAAATATATCACTAGCCACTTTAAACAATGCTACCTAATATAATGTTTACATACCCTACATTATTCATCTCATATGTATACGTATATACTGTACTCTACTGCATCTTTATGTAATACATGTATCACTAGCCACTTTAACTATGCCACTTTGTTTACATACTCATCTCATATGTATATACTGTACTCGATACCATCTACTGTATCTTGCCTATGCTGCTCTGTACCATCACTCATTCATATATCTTTATGCACATATTCTTTTTCCCCTTACACTTGTGTATAAGACAGTAGTTTTGGAATTGTTAGTTAGATTACTTGTTGGTTATTACTGCATTGTTGGAACTAGAAGCACAAGCATTGCGCTACACTCGCATTAACATCTGCTAACCATGTGTATGTGACAAATAAAATTTGATTTGATTTGACACACACACACACACACACACACACACTGTAGAGTAGGTAATTACTCCTGAGTGTGCTTGACTCTGAGTGTTAAGAACCCACTCAAATCAAATCAAATTGTATTGGTCACATACACATGTTTAGCAGTTAATGCAAATGTAGCGAAATGCTTGTGCTTCTAGTTCTGACAGTGCAGTAATATCTAACATGTAATCTAACAATTCAACAACAACTACCTAATACACACAAATCTAAGTAAAGGAATGGAATAAGAATATATACATATGCAAATTTGGAAGAGCAATGACAGAGCGGCATAGGCAAGTTGCAATAGATGGTATAAAATGCAGTATATACATATGAGATGAGTAATGCAAGATATGTAAACATTATTCATGTGGCATTATTAAAGTGACTGATTGGTGGTGTGTGTGTGTGTGTGTGTGTGTGTGTGTGTGTGTGTGTGTGTGTGTGTGTGTGTGTGTGTGTGTGTGTGTGTGTGTGTGTGTGTGTGTGTGTGTGTGTGTGTTAATTCTGCAGGGTCAGAATAATAATACTACACACAACACAACACACACAACACAAAAAACACAACACACACACGCACATTTACACACACACACACACTTACACAAACACACGTATACACACACAGTGTGCGGGCCGGTCCATGTGTTGGGCTGGTGATAGAGGGTTTGGCAGTCTGTCAGCAGATGCTGTTTTTCTACATCAAACGTCTCAGAGCTAAGTCTCCCCTTCATGCTACACACACACACACACACACACACACACACACACACACACACACACACACACACACACACACACACACACACACACACACACCAAAACACACACACAGACAGACTTACACACACACACAGACTTAGACTCTGATTTGCTTGCCAAAACAACAACAGAGAGACTTGTGCTCCTACACAGACTTAGACACTGAAATGCACACACACACACACACACACACACACACACACACACACACACACACACACACACACACACACACACACACACACACACACACACACACACACACAAACACAAAGACACACACACACACACACAGTGAGGATAGCAGTAGTAGGAGTGTGTGTGTTTGAGATCAAGTCTATCACACTAGCATGGCTGCAACAAGTGGATTAAAATTGCTCAACTTATCCTTTGCTGTTAAGGTGTGTGTGTGTGTGTGTGTGTGTGTGTGTGTGTGTGTGTGTGTGTGTGTGTGTGTGTGTGTGTGTGTGTGTGTGTGTGTGTGTGTGTGTATGTGTGTGTGTGTTGGAGCAGAATGTCACTTTCATCTCCAAATCTCTCTCTCACACACACACACACACACACACACACACACACACACACACACACACACACACACACACACACACACACACACACAAACAAACACATAAACACATGCATACACCAAACACTGTCAGTCTCGAATGCCTCTCACGTCCATTAAGGAAATGAAAGTGGTGGGTTGTAATAGAAGTGTGTATATCTGTTGAATAATGTATACATGTCTACATCCTGATTGATTCAAGATTCAGAGAAATCAAACAGCCTGGACTCAGACTTCAGATGAGAGAGAGGCCTGGATATGATAGATCGTTTGTAAATATGATTCTTCAGCACCACAAATACACAGGGGATGAGGGTTGAATAGTGAGTGGTCCAGAGGGATTTTATTCATTGTTATGAAAGTAGTGAATTTGTTATGCGGAGTAGAGACAAAGAATATGTTGTTCTAGAGATTACAATGAAGGAATTGAGGTAATATAGAGATTGGAATGAACACACACACACACTGGTGTATGAAAATGTTCACACACACACACCAGCCAGGTCAACCATGATACAAGTCAGTATTCGACGTCCATCCATTTCTGAGGACGTCGGGAGCTGACGTGATAACCGGCCACTCGGGCCAAGAGTAGGTTTCAGTTTTGCTAGTTTGTTGTGGATGGTGGATGGGAATAAGCATCTGATTCTAAAAGTTGCATGGTGTAATCCAGTGAGAGAAAGGTGTTTTTCCATTCAGAGTTACTGCCTCAACTTAAGATTTCAAAGTTAAAGTCAATGCCAAGGAGAGGTTGACAATAGCAGGGACAATAGCAGGGAGAAAGACAGGTGACACTGAGGAAGATAGAGATGGAGACAGAAGATAATGTAGAGAGGTGACTCTGAGGAAGAGAGATGAAGATGGAAGATAATGTAGGAGAGGTGACTCTGAGGAAGAGAGGTGGAGAGGGAAGATAATGTAGAGAGGTGACTCTGAGGAAGAGAGATGAAGACGGAAGATAATGTAGGAGAGGTGACTCTGAGGAAGAGAGATGAAGACGGAAGATAATGTAGAGAGGTGACTCTGAGGAAGAGAGATGAAGACGGAAGATAATGTAGGAGAGGTGACTCTGAGGAAGAGAGATGAAGACGGAAGATAATGTAGGAGAGGTGACTCTGAGGAAGAGAGAGGTGGAGAGAGAAGATAATTTAAGTTAAAACTCCTCTCTTTTTGGGGGGTTCATCACTTACCAAAAAAAGAAGAAAGGAAGAGAGATATCTTGAGTGTTGTTTGTAAAAACATTCTAAGGTGTTTCTCAATATGCACACTACTGTGCTCCGAGTACGCAAATTGGAGCATGCATCAGTCGGAGTTGCAGTATGCGCAACAGATGCATACTCTGCTTCTACACATTTCAAAGCATGCATCGATAAAAGCTTCAATTTAAAGTATGCACAGAAATATGACGCAACAACGTCAAAAACAACACAAAATAGAAGTAAATCCATCAGGGACATTATTTGGGCTGAAGCGAGAGATAATAAACTCACACTTTCACATCAGCTTCTTGATATGCCACCCCTGTCAGGTGGATGGATTATCTTGGCAAATAATAAATTATTACTAATAGGGATATAAACAAATTTGTTCACAACAGTTAAGAGAAATATTGTTGCTGTGCGTATGGAACATTCCAGGGATCTTTCATGTCAGCTCATGAAACAAGGGACCAACACTTCATATATTGTGTTTCTAATTTTGTTTAGTGTACATTGTGTTAATTTTTGCATGTTTATCTGCCTACAATGACCACTGTAATGTGTGTAGATTGCATTATGACTAACTGGCTAGCGAGCTAGCCATGACAAATTGAATTGACAGCTAGCTGGTCACCTTGCACAACATTACTTTTAGGTATTGTTTGCCTGTTAAACTAGCTTGCTAGCTAGATTGAGTGAATAGTGTTGCAGGGCATAATTGTGCTGAGGTGACTGAGGCACGCACATCTCTCGTCTCCTGACTTTCACTTCCAAAAATAAAATCTGAAGGATGGCGACCAGTGCTGACTGTTGATAATATCAGCAAACCACAACTGATCAACTGTAGTCATTGAGAAGACCCACAAGAGACACCTACACTGGCAGAAAAAAAACCTACACTGATGGATATCCTCCTAGCCATCTAGCTGCCCTCCTCCGGATGTTTATCCTCCTAGACGTCTAGCTGCCCTCCTCCAATGGATGGATATCCTCCTAGCCATCTAGCTGCCCTCCTCCGGATGGATATCCTCCTAGCCATCTAGCTGCCCTCCTCCAATGGATGGATATCCTCCTAGCCATCTAGCTGCCCTCCTCCGGATGGATATCCTCCTAGCCATCTAGCTGCCCTCCTCCAATGGATGGATATCCTCCTAGACGTCAAGCTGCTCTCCTCTGGATGGATATCCTCCTAGCCATCTAGCTGCCCTCCTCCAATGGATGGATATCCTCCTAGACGTCTAGCTGCCCTCCTCTGGATGGATATCCTCCTAGCCATCTAGCTGCCCTCCTCCAATGGATGGATATCCTCCTAGACGTCTAGCTGCTCTCCTCTGGATAGATATCCTCCTAGCCATCTAGCTGCCCTCCTCCAATGGATGGATATCCTCCTAGCCATCTAGCCGCCCTCCTCTGGATGGATATCCTCCTAGCCATCTAGCTGCTCTCCTCCAATGGATGGATATCCTCCCAGACGTCTAGCTGCTCTCCTCTGGATGGATATCCTCCTAGCCATCTAGCTGCCCTCTTCTGGATGGATATCCTCCTAGACGTCTAGCTGCCCTCCTCCGGATGGATATCCTCCTAGCCATCTAGCTGCCCTCCTCTGGATGGATATCCTCCTAGCCATCTAGCTGCCCTCCTCTGGATGGATATCCTCCTAGCCATCTAGCTGCCCTCCTCTGGATGGATATCCTCCTAGACGTCTAGCTGCCCTCCTCCGGATGGATATCCTCCTAGCCATCTAGCTGCCCTCCTCCAATGGATGGATATCCTCCTAGCCATCTAGCTGCCCTCCTCTGGATGGATATCCTCCTAGACGTCTAGCTGCTCTCCTCCGGATGGATATCCTCCTAGCCATCTAGCTGCCCTCCTCCAATGGATGGATATCCTCCTAGCCATCTAGCTGCCCTCCTCTGGATGGATATCCTCCTAGACGTCTAGCTGCTCTCCTCCGGATGGATATCCTCCTCGCCATCTAGCTGCCCTCCTCTGGATGGATATCCTCCTAGCCGTCTAGCTGCTCTCCTCCGGATGGATATCCTCCTAGACGTCTAGCTGCTCTCCTCTGGATGGATATCCTCCTCGCCATCTAGCTGCCCTTCTCCGGGTGGAAATCCTTCTAGCTGTTGGATCCGTATTGTCCGGGTGTTTGTTTGTAGTGTAGCTAGTACCAGGTTTAGTCCAGGATTTTATATTGGCATATTTTTCCAAGGTTGACAGAGTCCTTGCAGGCTGTGTAGTAGCCCATATAGCCTTGGACAAGTGATTACTTAGCTAGCCAGCTAACTTGGGAAGCTTGGTAAATAGTTGTGCTGAGCAATTAACCGAAATGTAGGTTATTTTTAGGTTTTTAAACAACTAATTGACCAATGTGGGTTCAATTATTTGAATTCCAATTTGTTTTTTGTTTTTCTGTGAGCTTCAATGCGCACATCACAAAGTTTCTTTAGAGATAAATCAGATCCAGACAGAACTGTATTATGTAGTAGGGAGTTGTAGTTTCCAAAAAGCCAATATTCTACATATTTTAGTGTATAAAATGTGTTAATTAACTATAATGACCATAATCCATTGTGTATCTACGTATCCGGTCTGTTTTTCTTTTACACATGGTATGAAAGAGAGAGAATGTGTGATCGTGAGGTGATATAGAGAGTAGCTGTTGAATGAGTAGCTGTTGAATACATGATGTAAGTGATTGAAAGTTGGTATTCAAGTATGCCTTATTTACTTTGAAGATCTACGACATTTTGATTTTGTCAGACAGCATAGGCAGCAGCTCCATAAATGAGATGATGACTTGGAATTAAATTATACAGACATCAAATATAACAAATGTAAAATACACAACAACTGAAATATTTTATTAAAGTAAAGTAATGGGAATAAATCAAATCAAGCTTTATTTATGCAACAAATTTCAGATATGGAATGTGCTTTAACAGGACTAAAACTAATTTAAAAAACTCTGACAATAAAAGCTGAAATATTTACTACACAACAAACATAAGATAAAAAAGAAAACAACTGAACAACTGAAAAGCACCCTGAGGAAAAGCAAAGCTAAAAACATGTTTTAACCTCTTACACTTATGGTCTGGCTGGGGGCATAATAACTAAAGAATGTCTCTCCATGCCTCTTGGCCCCCCTCAGGTTCCCTGGCAGGTTACTCCAGAGGCTGGGGGCATAATCACTAAAGAATGTCTCTCCATGCCTCTTGGCCCCCCTCAGGTTCCCTGGCAGGTTACTCCAGAGGCTGGGGGCATAATAACTAAAGAATGTCTCTCCATGCCTCTTGGTCTCTCCCCCCTCAGGTTCCCTGGCAGGTTACTCCAGAGGCTGGGGGCATAATAACTAAAGAATGTCTCTCCATGCCTCTTGGCCCCCCTCAGGTTCCCTGGCAGGTTACTCCAGAGGCTGGGGGCATAATAACTAAAGAATGTCTCTCCATGCCTCTTGGCCCCCTCAGGTTCCCTGGCAGGTTACTCCAGAGGCTGGGGGCATAATAACTAAAGAATGTCTCTCCATGCCTCTTGGCCCCCTCAGGTTCCCTGGCAGGTTACTCCAGAGGCTGGGGAGCATAATAACTAAAGAATGTCTCTCCATGCCTCTTGGCCCCCCTCAGGTTCCCTGGCAGGTTACTCCAGAGGCTGGGGGCATAATAACTAAAGAATGTCTCTCCATGCCTCTTGGCCCCCCTCAGGTTCCCTGGCAGGTTACTCCAGAGGCTGGGGGCATAATAACTAAAGAATGTCTCTCCATGACTCTTGGTCCCAGTCTCTCCATGACTCTTGGTCCCAGTCTCTCCATGACTCTTGGTCCCAGTCTCTCCATGACTCTTGGTCCCAGTCTCTCCATGACTCTTGGTCCCAGTCTCTCCATGACTCTTGGTCCCAGTCTCTCCATGACTCTTGGTCCCAGTCTCTCCATGACTCTTGGTCCCAGTCTCTCCATGACTCTTGGTCCCAGTCTCTCCATGACTCTTGGTCCCAGTCTCTCCATGACTCTTGGTCCTGGGCTATGGGATAGTTCAAAGGTCAGTGCCAGAGGACCTGAGAGACATACTGGGTACATAACTTAAAAGCATTTCTGACATGTGCACTTTCGTGGATTGATTTAAAAATCAATAGAAAAATCTTAAAATGTATTCTAAAACTCAGGCAGCCAGTGCAGAGACATTAAAACCGGTGTATTGTGTGCTCTCTGTCTGGCCTTGGTCAGTACCCGTGTTGTAGCAGTCTGAATGTTTTGCCGTTGATGTTCTGCTTGTTATAAAAGCATAGATGAGTCTTCCTGTATCAGCCTGGACCAGTGATGCCAACCCACCTCTCCAGTCTGTTCAGAAGGACATCATGGTCAACAGTGTCAGATGCATCACTTAAATCAATGAGTAATCAATGACAGAGAGCTGTTTGGCATCTGTGTTGGCTCTAAGATCATTTATCACTTGAACTAAGGCTGTCTCTGGGCTGTGGTGGGCATGAAAACCAGATTGACATGTTTGTTTAAATACAGTACTCAAAAAATGATTTAGCTGTTTGAACACCAATTTCTCCAGAGTTTTGCTGAATAATGGAAGGTCGGAGATTGTCTGAAAATCGCTAAGACCTGAAGAATCTAAATGACTGATGGTTAAGGGATTAGCAGTAACAGGCAGTCACTAACATCATGAGGCTTGTATTAATTGTTTTCTTCCGTGATGTTACAGCATTTCAACCCACATAATGTGCATTTAATATTATAAAAAACGATCCAAACAAAAAACGTTATTACTTTTGGATTAATCAAACCGTGATCGAACCGATCCAACCTTACCTTTGGGGCGGCAGGTAGCCTAGTGGTTAGAGCATTGGGCCAGTTACCAAGAGGCTGCTGGATCGAGTTTCTGAGCTGACAAGGTAAAAAAAATATTTTGTTCTGCCCCTGAACAAGGCAGGTAACCCACTTTTCCCCGTTAGTCTGTCATTGTAAATAACAATAACAATTAATTGACTTGCCTGATTAAGTTTCAACAGCACTTATCGCTAAGCACTACTAAATAACCATGGATCATGGTTATCTTCTGCTAGCAGACATGTGGCTCCTTATCTATGCTAATGTTAACATTTTGTTAAATATGTTGCAAGCTAATTGATATAATGTGAACACCAGTCTTATTTGAATGAAACTAAATCAGATTTACAAATGTTTGACATTACTTACAGAGAGTAGTTGTGATCCAGGAAAGTCCAGCATAGATGAGCAGCCGACATGGTGTAATGCAGTAACATGGGAGGCTTCTGAATTGTAATGTGTTGTATCCATTCTCCACACTCTCGTCTTCACAAGAATGTCCTCAAGAGAATGCACTCTCAGTATGGGAGTGTGGAGCATGGTAGTATGCATATTGAGAAACACTCCTATTCTTGGGTCCATGTGGGAGTGAGAGGCTGGGAGGGAGGGAGGGAGGGAGGGAGGGAGGGAGGGAGGGAGGGAGGGAGGGAGGGAGGGAGGGAGGGAGGGAGGGAGGGAGGGAGGGAGGGAGGGAGGAGAGTGATATTAACAGATGGCAACTAGTGAACAGTGGAGAGATAGATGGAATACAGTCGGAGGTTAAGGAGAGAGAGGAAAGAGAAAGATAGGGATAGAGTATGGAAAGGGGGAGTTAGGATTAGATGAATGGAGGAGAGGGTATAGTATGGAAAGGGGGAGTTAGGATTAGATGAATGGAGGAGAAAGAGGAGAGGGTAGAGTATGGAAAGGGGGAGTTGGGAGTAGATGAATGGAGGAGAAAGAGGAGAGGGTAGAGTATTGAAAGGGGGAGTTGGGATTAGATGAATGGAGGAGAAAGAGGAGAGGGTAGAGTATGGAAAGGGGGAGTTAGGATTAGATGAATGGAGGAGAAAGAGGAGAGGGTAGAGTATGGAAGGGGGGGGGAGTTAGGATTAGATGATTAGATGGAGGAGAAAGAGGAGAGGGTAGAGTATGGAAAGGGGGAGTTAGGATTAGATGAATGGAGGAGAGAGGGTAGAGTATGGAAAGGGGAGTTAGGATTAGATGAATGGAGGAGAAAGAGGAGAGGGTAGAGTATGGAAAGGGGGAGTTGGGATTAGATGAATGGAGGAAGAGGAAGGGTAGAGTATGGAAAGGGGGGTTAGATTAGATGAATGGAAATGGGGGAGTTGGGATTAGATGAATGGAGGAGAAAGAGGAGAGGGTAGAGTATGGAAAGGGGGAGTTAGGATTAGATGAATGGAGGAGAAGAGAGGAGAGGGTAGAGTATGGAAAGGGGGAGTTAGGATTAGATGAATGGAGGAGAAAGAGGAGAGGGTAGAGTATGGAAAGGGGGAGTTGGGATTAGATGAATGGAGGAGAAAGAGGAGAGGGTAGAGTTGTCAGAAGCAAGGTGGTTTTCTATTTTAAAATATCTTTTTTGGGAGTCCCTATATTTTGTTCATCCATCCTTCATTGTGACATATACCCCCTACTCAGAGAGAGAAAGAGTAGTTGGGCTCAGGGTTTGTGTGGTTGGCAGGTCTCTCTCTCTCTCTCTCTCTCTCTCTCTCTCTCTCTCTCTCTCTCTCTCTCTCTCTCTCTCTCTTTCTGTCTCTCTCGCTCTCTCTCTCAATTTTAATTTCAAATTACTTTATTGGCATGATGTAATAATGTACATATTGCCAAAGTGTACTTGGGAAGTTGAATGATGCATTAACATCATTATCATCATAAAGAAAATATCAAGATACAGTAGTCAACGCAACAGAACAATTGGTAACTCTCTCTTTCTCTGTCTTTTTCTCTATCTGTCAAATGAGTGTAGTATCGTAGGCAGCTAGTCCTTCGTGTGTAGCACATGAGTCAGGGGTACCATTCTCTTCTCATCAGTCAGTCAGTCTTTCTTAGACCTGCACACAAACAGTCAGTCAGTCTTTCTTAGACCTGCACACAAACAAATACCATCAGTCAATCTTTCTTAGACCTGCACACAAACAGTCAGTCAGTCTTAGACCTGCACACAAACAAATACCATCAGTCAGTCTTTCTTAGACCTGCACACAAACAAATACAGTCAGTCAGTCTTTCTTAGACCTGCACACAAACAGTCAGTCAGTCAGTCTTTCTTAGACTGCACAAACAAATACCATCAGTCAGTCTTTCTTAGACCTGCACACAAACAGTCAGTCAGTCTTTCTTAGACCTGCACACAAACAAATACAGTCAGTCAGTCTTTCTTAGACCTGCACACAAACAGTCAGTCAGTCTTTCTTAGACCTGCACACAAACAGTCACTCAGTCTTTCTTAGACCTGCACACAAACAGTCAGTCAGTCTTTCTTAGACCTGCACACAAACAAATGCCATCAGTCAGTCTTTCTTAGAACTGCACACAAACAGTCAGTCAGTCAGTCTTTCTTAGACCTGCACACAAACAGTCAGTCAGTCTTAGACCTGCACACAAACAGTCACTGACTGTTTCTTAGACCTGCACACAAACAGTCAGTCAGTCTTTTTAGACCTGCACACAAACAGTCACTCAGTCTTTCTTAGACCTGCACACAAACAGTCAGTCAGTCTTTCTTAGACCTGCACACAAACAGTCAGTCAGTCTTTCTTAGACCTGCACACAAACAGTCAGTCAGTCTTTCTTAGACCTGCACACAAACAGTCAGTCAGTCTTTCTTAGACCTGCACACAAACAAATACCATCAGTCAGTCTTTCTTAGACCTGCACACAAACAGTCAGTCAGTCTTTCTTAGACCTGCACACAAACAGTCACTCAGTCTTTCTTAGACCTGCACACAAACAGTCAGTCAGTCTTTCTTAGACCTGCACACAAACAGTCAGTCAGTCTTTCTTAGACCAGCACACAAACACCATCAGTCAGTCTTTCTTAGACCTGCACACAAACAGTCAGTCTTAGACCTGCACACAAACAGTCACTCAGTCTTTCTTAGACCTGCACACAAACAGTCAGTCTTAGATCTGCACACAAACAGTCAGTCTTTCTTAGACATTGCACACAAACAGTCAGTCAGTCTTTCTTAGACCTGCACACAAACAGTCAGTCTTAGACCTGCACACAAACAGTCAGTCAGTCTTTCTTAGACCTGCACACAAACAGTCAGTCTTAGACCTGCACACAAACAGTCAGTCTTTCTTAGACATTGCACACAAACAGTCAGTCTTTCTTAGACCTGCACACAAAAGTCAGTCAGTCAGTCTTTCTTAGACCTGCACACAAACAGTCAGTCAGTCTTTCTTAGACCTGCACACAAACAGTCAGTCAGTCTTTCTTATTCCTGCACACAAACAGTCAGTCAGTCTTTCTTAGACCTGCACACAAACAGTCAGTCAGTCTTTCTTAGACCTGCACACAAACAGTCAGTCTTTCTTAGACCTGCACACAAACAGTCAGTCTTTCTTAGACCTGCACACAAACAGTCAGTCTTTCTTAGACCTGCACACAAACAGTCAGTCTTTCTTAGACCTGCACACAAACAGTCAGTCTTTCTTAGACCTGCACACAAACAGTCAGTCTTTCTTAGACCTGCACACAAACAGTCAGTCTTTCTTAGTCCTGCGATCATGCCGTCTCTTGTCACAAACAATTATTTTGTTATTATTGATCTGAGTGAGATAAGCAGTGTAATTTATTCAGTTTGAACAGAGAGGCAGCTTTCATGACGGCCTTCTACCCACTCTACCAGATATTTACAGGCCCGGGGAGAGAGAGAGTGCGTGTGTGCTTCTACACCAGCATTGCTTGCTGTTTGGGGGTTTAGGCTGTGTTTCTGTACAGCACTTTGAGATATCAGCTAATGTACGAAGGGCTATATAAATACATTTGATTTGATTTTGCATACGTGTGTACACACGTGTGTGTGTGTGTGTGTGTGTGTGTGTGTGTGTGTGTGTGTGTGTGTGTGTGTGTGTGTGTGTGTGTGTGTGTGTGTGTGTGTGTGTGTGGGTGTGTGTGTGTGTGTGTGTGTGTGTGTGTGTGTGTGTGTGTGTGTGTGTGTGTGTGTGGTGTGTGTGTGTGTGGTGTGTGGGTGTGGTGTGGGTGGGTGGGTGTGTATTTGAGACATATCCAGGCCTGGTGTAAATCGATTCCATGTTAATGTGATGGCTGCTTCCAGGAAAAATGCACCACACAGTCTGTCTTCATACAGTGAGTGTGACGTGTGATTTGTGTGTGTGTTATTGTGTCTGATTGAATTCCCAAGAGATGAATTTATCATCTTTATAGGACAGAACAGAGAAAAGTACAACCCTTTCAATCCTGGTGTTTCTCTTAACTCTCCATGTACTCTGTCTGTCTGATTCTCTGTCTGTCTGACTTCCTTTTCGTTTCTGTCTGTCTGACTTCCTTTTCGTTTCTGTCTATGTTCTGTCTAGTTGTGTTGGGTTTATGTTCTGTCTAGTTGTGTTGGGTTCATGTTCTGTCTAGTTGTGTTGGGTCTCTGGTCTGTCTAGTTGTGTTGGGTCTCTGTTCTGTATGGTTGTGTTGGGTCTCTGTCCTGTCTAGTTGTGTTGGGTCTCTGTCCTGTCTATTTGTGTTGGGTCTCTGTCCTGTCTAGTTGTGTTGGGTAGTTGTGTTGGGTCTCTGTCCTGTCTCGTTGTGTTGGGTCTATGTTCTGTCTAGTTGTGTTGGGTTTATGTTCTGTCTAGTTGTGTTGGGTTTATGTTCTGTCTAGTTGTGTTGGGTCTCTGTCCTGTCTAGTTGTGTTGGGTCTCTGTTCTGTCTATTTTCACATGTTAAAAACTATAACGTGAATATCATGTATGCACATTCATATGTAAAACAATCACATGTAAAAATCACATTTTTAGTTCTAAATGTAAGAAACATTCACATGTGTAACTACATGTGTAAGTGTAAGTTCACATGTGGCTATGAAATTGTGTTAATCTCCTCACTATGTGGTGTTAACATGTTGCAGTAGTAATGCTTCCGCATATGGAACTATACATTCTGTAAGGCCATTCTGAAAAAAAGGGACTTTGCCTAAGTATAATAATTAAAGTGTTTTAAAAATGATTATTTTGTGTATATTGTTTCTGAAAAATGGACTCTGAGTGTTTCTGGTGCAGTTGCCTCTCTTCATATGTCAGTGTCTGTTGAAAGAAGCCCAGTGAAAAGAACAGAAGCTTGCGCTCCATGTCTCCTTATTCTTCCTGTTTAACATGTTCAAATTAGCGCTGTCAGAGTTAACAGTTAACTACAGTTAGCCTTTGATCATTTTCTTGTAATGACTTTTGTAAATAGAAATACTTAAATTACAGCTCAATTTGAGTAAATTATGAATTTGCGATTAATCGGGATTGATTATAGCTAATCCTGTGATAAACTCTAGTAAATATTTTAGTCGTTTGACAGCCCTAGTTGCCATTCAAATGTGAAGATGCACGTGAATATGTAGTGGACAAGAGTCGGTCATGGTTGCTCATGGTCACATGATGAAGTAGCCACGCCTGTGACTTCAGAATGAGTATTGACACGCTAGGTGTTATGGGCAAGACGTTGGCTCCTCCAATGGGAGACCCAGGTAGTTTTGTAAGGTTTGTGTCAGTGTCTATGTCTGTCATTCGTTTCTATCTAGGCCCCTGTCTATCTCTGTGGGCCCTCTGGCTTTGGCCTGGTGCTTTCCTGCTCTGTCATTCGTTTCTATCTAGGCCCCTGTCTATCTCTGTGGGCCCTCTGGCTTTGGCCTGTCTATCTCTGTGGGCCCTCTGGCTTTGGTCTGTCTGTCTGTCTGTCTGTCTGTCTGTCTGTCTGTCTGTCTCTCCTCCTCTCTCTCTCTCTCTCCTCACCAGCTGTCATTATCTCCCTCTCTGTCTCAGGTGGCTTTCTTCCCTCTATCCTCTAATCCTTTGTCTATCTCTCGTTCAATATTCCTTGTCCTTTCCGGCCATCTCTCTTCCTGTCGCTGGGGGAGAGGGGAAGAGAGGGAATTAGGGAAAGCAAAGGAGATGGAGAAGGGGAGAGAAGGGAGGGTGGAAGAGAGGGAATGAGGGAAAGCAAGGGAGATGGAGAAGGGGAGAGAAGGGAGGGTGGAAGAGAGGGAATGAGGGAAAGCAAAGGAGATGGAGAAGGGGAGAGAAGGGAGGGTGGAAGAGAGGGAATGAGGGAAAGCAAGGGAGATGGAGAAGGGGGAGAGAAGGGAGGGTGGAAGAGAGGGAATGAAGGAAAGCAAGGGAGATGGAGAAGGGGAGAGAAGGAAGGGTGGAAGAGAGGGAATGAGGGAAAGCAAGGGAGATGGAGAAGGGGAGAGAAGGGAGGGTGGAAGAGAGGGAATGAGGGAAAGCAAGGGAGATGGAGAAGGGGAGAGAAGGAAGGGTGGAAGAGAGGGAATGAGGGAAAGCAAGGGAGATGGAGAAGGGGAGAGAAGGGAGGGTGGAAGAGAGGGAATGAAGGAAAGCAAGGGAGATGGAGAAGGGGAGAGAAGGGAGGGTGGAAGAGAGGGAATGAAGGAAAGCAAGGGAGATGGAGAAGGGGAGAGAAGGAAGGGTGGAAGAGGGAATGAGGGAAAGCAAGGGAGATGGAGAAGGGGAGAGAAGGGAGGGTGGAAGAGAGGTAACTGTAGCTGCACGGTGGTTAGAACATGGTCATTTGTCATGTGTTGAAGGCTGAAGACTAGTTAACCTTTTCAGCCCATTCCCAAGGGAGATGGGAGGGGAGAAAATCCCAGCTAGGAAGACAGGGAAAGCAAGGGAGATGGAGAAGGGGACACACACACACAGGGTGGAAGAGAGGGAATGACAAAGCAAGGGAGATGGAGAAGGGGACAGAACACAAGACAGGGAATGAGGGAAACAAGGGAGATGGAGAACACACAGCCAGGCAGGCATGTAGAAGTGGTAGATGTCATTGGGGTGATAAGAGGGAGAGAAGGGAGGGTGGAAGAGAGGGTAATACAGGTAGAGATGGAGATGGAGAAGAGGGAGAGAAGGGAGGGTGGAAGAGGGAAAGCGCAGGGAGATGGAGATAGGTGGTGAGAGAGAGGGAGGGAGACACAGAGAGAGAATGAGGGAGACAGAGATGGAGAAGGGGAGAGACAGAAGGGTGGAAGAGAGGGAATGAGGGAAACAGGGAGATGGAGAACAGACAGAAGGAAGGGAGACAGAGAGGGACAGAGGAGAAACAAGAGAGATGGAGAAGGGAGAGAAGGAAGGTGGAAGAGCCAAAAAGCAGGGAGATGGAGAAGGTGGTGAGAGAGAGGGAGAGAGAGAGAGGGAATGAGAGACAAGGGAGATGGAGACAGAGAGAGAGACAGAGGGTGGAAGAGAGACAGACAGAGGTGGTTAGAACATGGTCATTTGTCATGTGTTGAAGACAGAAGAGAGTTAACCTTTTCAGCCCATTCCCACGAGAGAGGAGGGAGAAAATCAAAACAGCTAGCACACACAACACAGGGAGAGAGATAGGTGGTGAGAGAGACACAGACACAGACACACACAGAGAGAGACAAAGCCAGGCAGGCAGAGAAGAGTAGATGTCAGGGGTGATACAGAGAGAGAGCTAGCCAGAATACAGAGAGAGATGGAGAGAGAGAGAGAGAGAGAGAGAGGTAAGAGCCAAAAGCAGGGAGAGAGATAGGTGGTGAGAGAGAGAGAGAGAGAGAGAGAGAGACAGAGAGAGAGAGAGAGAGAGAGACAGAGAGAGAGAGAGAGACAGAGAGAGAGAGACAGAGAGAGAGAGAGACAGACAGAGAGAGAGACAGAGAGAGACAGAGAGAGACAGAGAGAGAGAGAGAGAGAGAGAGAGAGAGAGAGACAGAGAGAGAGAGAGAGAGAGAGAGACAAAGAGAGGGAGACAGAGAGACAGAGAGAGAGAGAGAGAGAGACAGAGAGACAGAGAGAGAGAGAGAGAGAGAGACAGAGAGAGAGGAGAAAGAGAGAGAGAGGAGACAAAGAGCAGGGAGAGAGACAGGTGGTGAGAGAGAGACAGAGAGACAGAGAGAGAGAGAGACAGAGAGAGAGACAGAGAGAGACAGAGAGAGAGAGAGAGACAGAGAGAGAGAGGGAGAGAGAGAGAGAGAGAGAGAGAGAGAGAGAGAGAGAGAGAGAGAGTAAGAGAGAGAGAGAGAGAGAGAGAGAGAGAGACAGAGAGACAGAGAGACAGAGAGACAGAGAGAGAGAGAGAGAGAGGGAGAAAGAGCGAGAGAGAGGTAAGAGCCAAAAAGCAGGGAGACAGATAGGTGGTGAGAGAGAGAGAGAGAGACAGAGAGAGAGAGAGAGAGAGAGAGAGAGAGAGAGAGAGAGAGAGAGAGAGAGACAGAGAGAGAGGGAGAAAGAGCGAGAGAGAGGTAAGAGCCAAAAAGCAGGGAGACAGATAGGTGGTGAGAGAGAGAGAGAGACAGAGAGACAGATAGGTGGTGAGAGAGAGTAGGATAAATGAGAAAGAGAGAGAAAGAAAGGAAGGTGAGTGAGGGGGAGAGGCACTCCGTCCTCTATGGTGAAGTGATTTTACACTTATCTCCAACCATTATGCTGTTCCACAGTCAGATCTTCTACTTCCTCTTCCTCTTTTCTCTACGTTCTCTCTCTAGCTTAACTTTTTATTTGCTCCTTCTACTCATTCTGACATCAGACTGTTACGTTCTTACATCAGACTGATGTGTCACTACACGCTGGTGCCTTTGTATGTGTACATGACTGAGTACTACAAGCTGTTGTCAAGAAAAGCAATTTGTTAGTCTCAGATGGTTTCTTTATCATGATGTTTCTCTCCTCTACTCTCCTCCTCTCCTCTCCTCTCCTCTCCTCTCCTCTCCTCTCCTCTCCTCTCCTCTCCTCTCCTCTCCTTTCCTCTCCTCTCCTCTCCTCTCCTGTGGTAGCCATGATTAAGTGTGCCTTGAATTCTAAATAAATCACAGACAGCATCACCAGCAAACACCCCACACCATCACACCTCCTCCTCCATGCTTCACGGTGAGAACCACACATGCAAAGATCATCTGTTCACTTACCCTGCATCTCACAAAGACCAAAAATCTCAAATTTGGACTCCAACTCTCGTGTTTCTTGGCCCAAACAAGTCTCTTCGTCTTATTGGTGTCCTTTACTAGTGGTTTCTTTGCAGCAATTCAACCATGAAGACCTGATTCACACAGTCTCCTCTGAACAGTTGATGTTGAGATGTGTCTGTTATTTGAACTCTGTGAAGCATTTATTTGGGCTGCAATTTCTGAGGCTGGTAACTCTAATGAACTTATCCTCTGCAGCAGAGGTAACTCTGATCTTCCTTTCCTGTGGCGTTACCAATGAGAGCCAGTTTCATAGTGCTGGATGGTTGTTGCGACTGCACTAGAAGAAACTTTCAAAGTGCTTAATATTTTCCGTATTGCCTGACCTTCATGTCTTAAAGTAATGATGGACTGTCATTTGTCTTTGCTTATTTGAGCTGTTCTTGCCATAATATGGACTTGGTCTTTTACCAATTTGGCCTGTCTTCTGTATACCCCCCTACCTTGTCACAACTGATTGGCTCAAACGCATGAAGAAGGAAATAAATTCCACAAATGAACTTTTAGCAAAGCACACCTGTTCATTGAAATGCATTCCAGGTGACAACCTCATGCTGCTGTATGAGAAAATGGCAAGAGTGTGCAACGCTGTCATCAAGCCGAAGGGTGGCTACTTTGAAGAATCTCAACTATAAAATATATTTTGATTTGTTTAACACTTTTTGGGTTATTACATGATTCCATGTGTTATTTCATAGTGTTGACATCCTCACTAGTATTCTACAATGCAGAAAATAGTACAAATTAAGAAAAACACTTGAATGAGTAGATGTGTCCAAACTTTTGACTGGTACTGTACATTACATTTAGGTAATTTAGCAGATGCTTCTATGCTTTTATTTTTTATACATTTTCATACTTCACTGGTCATGAAGTAGTTTAATGCAGAAAACGTAGTAATTACCTATAATGACCATAATGCATTATGCATCTACTTGTCCGGTCTGTGTGGGACAGACACCGAGAGGGAGAGAAGAGACAATAACACGTGATGGAAAGAGAGCATTTGCTTTGTGAGGTATCTCTACCTGAAAATACATGTTCTAAGAAGTGATTGATAGCTGCTGTTCAGCAGTAATAAAAGTATGCCTTATTTAATTTGAAGAACTACTAAAATAGTGATTTTGTCAGACAGCTTAGGCAGCTGTATAGAGATGAGATGATGACTTGGAATTAAATAATGAAGTCAGCAAATAAAACAATGTCATATACACGATATCTGAAATATTCTATCAAAGAAATCAAATCAAATCAAATGTTATCTGTCACATGCGCCGAATACAACAGGTGTAGTAGACCGTACAGTGAAATGCTGAATACAACAGGTGTAGACCTTACAGTGAAATCCCGAATACAACAGGTGTAGACTAACAGTGGAATGATAACAGTGGAATGCTGAATGCAACAGTGAAAGGTGTAGACCTTACAGTGAAATGCTGAATACAACAGCTGTAGACCTTACAGTGAAATGCTGAATACAACAGGTGTAGACCTTACAGTGAAATCCTGAAATCCAGTGAAATGAATACAACAGGTGTAGACCTTACAGTGAAATGATGAAATGCTGAAATGCAACAGGTGTAGACCTTACAGTGAAATGCTGAATCCAACAGGTGTAGACTTACAGTGAAATGATGAATACAACAGGTGTGACCTTACAGTGCCTGAATACAACAGGTGTAGACCTTACAGTGAAATGCTGAATACAACAGCTGTAGACCTTACAGTGAAATGCCAAATACAACAGGTGTAGACCTTACAGTGAAATGCTTACTTACAAGCCCTTAACCAATAATGCAGTTCAAGAAATATAGTTAAGAAAATATTTAATAATTACACTAAGGTAAGAAATGTAAATTAACACAATAAAATAACAATAATGGCGCTATATACCGGTACCGAGTCAGTGTGCAGGGTACAGGTTAGTCGAGGTCATTTGTACATGTAGGTAGGGGTGAAGTGACTATGCATAGATAATAAACAGCGAGTAGCAGCAGTGTACAAACAAATGGGGGGGTAAATGTAAATTGTCCGGGTGGCCATTTGATGAATTGTTCAACAGTCTTATGGCTTGGCGGTAGAAGCTGTTAAGTAGACTGTTGGACCTAGACTTGGCGCTCCGGTAAAGCTTGCCGTGTGGTAGCAGAGAGAATATTCAATGACTTGGGTGACTGGAGTCTTTGTGCCTTCCTCTGACACCGCCTGGTATATGGATGGCAGGAAGCTTGGCCCCAGTGATGTACTGGGCTGTATGCACAACCCTGTGTAGCGCCTTACGATCGGATGCCAAGCAG
Source organism: Oncorhynchus masou masou (assembly GCF_036934945.1). NCBI lineage: Eukaryota > Metazoa > Chordata > Actinopteri > Salmoniformes > Salmonidae > Oncorhynchus > Oncorhynchus masou. Next base: position 15,105,643 of record NC_088220.1, on the reverse strand, counting down.
TTGCCATACCAGGCGGTGATGCAAATGGTCAGGACGCTCTCAATGATGCAGCTGTAGAGCTTTTTGAGGATCTGGGGACCCATGCCAAATCTCTTTAGTCACCTGTTGGGGAATAGGTTGTCGTGTCTTTGGCTATGCCGGATTAAGTGATATGACATGCTATTCTATAAAATAATTCATCTGTAATTAACATCACCTGATTGAGCTAATCATGTAAATGTAATTAACTAGAGAGTCGGACACCACAAAATAATATTTATAGAGCTGTTATCTTCCGAAAAAAAACTCTTGAAGACCTAGTAATATTTTACATCAATAGCAGGAAATATCAATCGTCATCTGAGTTCAGTATCATCTGAAAGTTGTACAAGAGAACTTTTATCTGCACGAACCCTGGCTAACAAGTTGAATCAGCAATACAAAATTGGGTTTAATTATTTATTTACTAAATACCTAACTAATCACACAGAATTACACATACACATAATTAATCATAACTTGATTACAAATTACGTCATAAAGGAAAACGTTCCTAGTGGGCGGAACAGATATGACAGCTTGTTACTCAAAAGAAAAGGGGCTGGGTTTCAGTGAAAGAGCAGGAAGACTGAGGAATAAAGGGAAGAAGCTGTGCTATCGCAAATACAGTATCTTATGCATTCTAAATTACCACCCATTTGGAAAAGGAAAAGACAATAATTATTTACTCTGAGCTGCGCTTCGGTAGGTTGGTGGTAGATGGAAGGCCGTGTTGCCAAACTGAGTCCTTTGTCCTTTGAAGAATGTCTCTGGTGGTCAATTGGATACGTTGTGGTAACGACATTGTGTGGTAGACTGTCACGTTCTGACCTTAGTTCCTTTGATTTGTCTTTGTTTTAGTATGGTCTGTGCGTGAGTTGGGTGGGTTGTCTATGTTCCGTTTTCTATGTTGTGTTTGGATTTGGCCTGGTATGGTTCTCAATCAGAGGCAGGTGTCGTTAGTTGTCTCTGATTGAGAACCATACTTAGGTAGCCTTTTCCCACTTGTGTTTGGTGGGTGTGTATTTTCTGTGTCAGTGTTTGTTCCACACGGAACTGTTTCGGGTTTGTTTTTTTCACCTGTCCTTTATTGTTTTGTTTCAGTGTTCGAAGGCTTTAACTTCTTCGATATAGGGGGCGCTCTTTTAATTTTTGGATAAAAAAACGTTCCCGTTTTAAAAAAGATATTTTGTCACGAAAAGATGCTCGACTATGCATATAATTGACAGCTTTGGAAAGAAAACATTGACGTTTCCAAAACTGCAAATATATTGTCTGTGAGTGCCACAGGCGAAACCAAGATGAAATTTCATACAGGAAATGCCCCAGATTTTGAATGCGCTGTGTTCCAATGTCTCCTTATATGGCTGTGAATGTGCCAGGAATGAGCCTACACTTTTTGTAGTTTCCCAAAGGTGTCTGCAGCATTGTGACGTATTTGTAGGCATATCATTGGAAGATTGACCATAAGAGACTACATTTACCAGGTGTCCGCTTGGTGTCCTCCGTCAAAATTATTGCGCAATCTCCAGCTGCGTCCACTTTTCCATTTGGTTCAGAGGAGAAAGGCAACTGCCACGAATGATTTATCATCGAATAGATATGTGAAAAACACCTTGAGGATTGATTCTAAACAACGTTTGCCATGTTTCTGTCGATATTATGGAGTTAATTTGGAAAACAGTTTGGCGTTGTAATGACTGAATTTTCGTTTTTTTTCTTAGCCAAACGTGATGAACAAAATGGAGCGATTTCTCCTACAAAAATAATATTTTTGGAAAAACTGATCATTTGCTATCTAACTGAGAGTCTCCTCATTGAAAACATCCGAAGTTCTTCAAAGGTAAATGATTTTATTTGAATGCTTTTCTTGTTTTTGTGAAAATGTTGCCTGCTGAATGCTAGGCTTAATGCTATGCTAGCTATCAATACTCTTACACAAATGCTTGTGTAGCTATGGTTGAAAAGCATTTTTTTGAACATCTGAGATGACAGTGTTGTTAACAAAAGTCTAAGCTTGTGAGCCAATATATTTATTTCATTTGCGATTTTCATGAATAGTTAATGTTGCGTTATGCTAATGAGCTTGAGGCTATGATTACGCTCCTGGATACGGGATTGCTCGACGCTAGAGGTTAATAAAGAGCATGATCCTCTGATCCTTACTACTCCTCCTCATCGGACGGGATACTCTGTCTGTTCCTTCCTAACCTACGTTTGCAGCTGCGGTTGCTAACTCAACGGCAAAGAGGTATCACTTCTGTAGTGAATTAGAGTTCAAAGTTCATACCATTCGCAACCAAAGCTCATGCTGATGTTGGCTTCATTCTGTAGTTATTATCTGAACCATTCTGACATCAGACCGTTGTCCTACATCCTCGGAACAGGAAGTTCTATTGTTGTCAAGGCTTTATATAGGAAGGAAGAGGAGGGCGTGTTTGAAAGGTTTTATAGCCCATGTCCCTTCACAGGGCGGCCCACTGATTGAGCAGCCCTATCTTATGAAAACCCACATCTCACATGTTATAAGCTAAAATCACATTTCATCCCATCACAAATAATTTCATATTCAAACATTTAAATTGAACGACAATTCCATGTGAATCCGATAACTCTGATGTGTAGACTTTCCACTGTAGAGTTTGTCATCTTATCATTGATGAGAATGTCTCAGATGACAACCGAACTGACATCATATTCATTAAGTACCATCGCATATGTTCAATTGTTCGGATTACCAGAATATTGTTCATTTCCCCCCACCTTCTGATGTTCACAGAATCTCTATGTTAACCAAGGGTTTTGCACATGTAACCTCAGTATGGTAGAGAGAGGAAAAAGGGGGAAAGAGGTTTTTATGACTGTCATAAACCTACCCCCCAGGCCAACGTCATGACAAGGTATTGTTGTGCCCTCTTCACGACTGTCTTGGTGTGTTTGGACCATGATAGTTTGTTGGTGATGTGGACACCAAGGAACTTGAAACTCTCGACCCGCTCCACTTCAGCCATGTGAAAGGGGGCGTGTTTGGCCCTCCTTTTCCTGTAGTCCACAATCATATCATTTGTCTTGATCACGTTGAGGGAGAGGTTGTTGTCCTGGTACCACACTGCCAGGTCTCTGACCTCCTCCCTGTAAACTGTCTCATCATTGTCAGTGATCAGGCCAAGTAATGTGAATGAATTATGGTTAGCCTCTCTGGGATGTTCGGGACGGTAGCGTCCCACCCCGCCAACAGCCAGTGAAAGTGCCAAATTCAAAACAAAAAAACTCTCAAAATTAACATTCCTCAAGCATTCAAGTATTTTACACCATTTTAAAGATACAATTCTCTTTAATCCAGCCACAGTGTCTGATTTCAAAAATACTTTACAGTGAAAGCACCACAAATGATTATGTTAGGTCACCACCAAGTCACAGAAAAACATAGCCATTTTTCCAGCCAAGGAGAGGAGTCACAAAAAGCAGAAATATAGATCAAATTAATCACTAACCTTTGATCATCTTCATCAGATGACACTCACAGGACTTCATGTTGCACAATACATGTATGTTTTGTTCGATAAAGTGCATATTTATATCCAAAAATCTAATTTTACGTTGGCGTGTTATGTTCAGTAGTTCCAAAACATGCAGTTATTTTGCAGAGAGCCACATCAATTCACAGAAATACTCATAATTAACATTGATAAAAAATACAACTATTATACATGGAACTTTAGATCAACTTCTCCTTAATGCAACCACTGTGTCAGATTTCAAAATAACTTTACGGAAAAATCACACCATGCAATAATCTGAGTACAGCGCTCAGAGACCAAACCAGCCAAAGAAATATCTGCCATGTTGTGTAGTTAACATTAGCCAGAAATAGCATTATAAATATTCACTTACCTTTGATGATCTTCATCAGAATGCACTCCCAGGAATTCCAGTTCCACAATAAATGTTTGATTTGTTCAATAATGTCCATCATTTAGGTCCAAATAGCTTCTTTTGTTAGTGTGTTTTTTAAACAAATCCAAAGTCACGAAGCGCGTTCACTAGGAGCAGACAAAATGTCAAAAAGTTCCATTACAGTCCGTAGAAACATGTCAAACGATGTATAGAATCAATCTTCGGGATGTTTTTAACATAAATATTCAATAATGTTCCAACCGGAGAATTCCTTTGTCTGTAGAAAAGCAATGGAACGTGAGCTACCTCTCACGTGAACGAGATTTCAGATTTCCCACTTCCTGGTTGGACATTTTTTCAGGTTTTCGCCTGTCATATGAGTTATGTTATACTCACAGACATCATTCAAATCAAACAGTTTTAGAAACTTCAGAGTTTTGTCTGTCCAAATATACAAATTATATGCATATTCCAGCTTTTATGGCTGAGTGGCAGGCAGTTTACTCTGGGCACCTTATTCATCCAAGCTACTCAATACTGACCCCCAGTCACCAAGAAGTTAATACGTGATTAGCATTAATGGGCAGTCACTACCATCATGGGACTTGTATTAATTGTTTTATTCTGTGTTGTTACAGCATTCAACCCACATAATGTGTCTGTGTGTATTTACTGTAAAATAAGATCTAGAAAAATCAAATCCCCTCCCAAAATAAATTTAACCATGCCAAACCAACCTCCAAAATAAATCTAATCATGCCAAACCAACCTCCAAAATAAATCTAACCATGCCAAACCAACCTCCAAAATAGATCTAACCATGCCAAACCAACCTCTCAAATCAATCTAACCATTCCAAACCAACCTCCAAAATAAATCTAACCATGCCAAACCAACCTCCAAAATAAATCTAACCATGCCAAACCAACTTCCAAAATAAATCTAACAATGCCAAACCTTTTGCCACATTTCAGGCTTCAAACATAAAGATATAAAACTGTATTTTTTGGTGAAGAATCAACAACAAGTGGGACACAATCATGAAGTGGAACGACATTTATTGGATATTTCAAACTTTTTTAACAAATCAAAAACTGAAAAATTGGGCATGCAAAATTATTCAGCCCCTTAAGTTAATACTTTGTAGCGCCACCTTTTGCTACGATTACAGCTGTAAGTCGCTTGGGGTATGTCTCTATCAGCTTTGCACATCGAGAGACTGACATTTTTTTCCCATTCCTCCTTGCAAAACAGCTTGAGCTCAGTGAGGTTGGATGGAGAGCATTTGTGAACAGCAGTTTTCAGTTCTTTTCACAGATTCTCGATTGGATTCAGGTCTGGACTTTGACTTGGCCATTCTAACACCTGGATATGTTTATTTTTGAACCATTCCATTGTAGATGTTGCTTTATGTTTTGGATCATTGTCTTGTTGGTCTTTTGCAGACTAAATCAGGTTTTCTTCCAGAATGGTCCTGTATTTGGCTCCATCCATCTTCCCATCAATTTTAACCATCTTCCCTGTCCCTGCTGAAGAAAAGCAGGCCCAAACCATGATGCTGCCACCACCATGTTTGACAGTGGGGATGGTGTGTTCATGGTGATGAGCTGTGTTGCTTTTACGTCAAACATAACGTTTTGCATTGTTGCCAAAAAGTTCAATTTTGGTTTCATATGACCAGAGCACCTTCTTCCACATGTTTGGTGTGTCTCCCAGGTGGCTTGTGGCAAACTTCAAACAACACTTTTTATGGATATCTTTAAGAAATGGCTTTCTTCTTGCCACTCTTCCATAAAGGCCAGATTTGTGCAATATACGACTGATTGTTGTCCTATGGACAGAGTCTCCCACCTCAGCTGTAGATCTCTGCAGTTCATCCAGAGTGATCATGGGCCTCTTGGCTGCATCTCTGATCAGTCTTCTCCTTGTATGAGCTAGAAGTTTAGAGGGACGGCCAGGTCTTGGTAGATTTGCAGTGGTCTGATACTCCTTTCATTTCAATATTATCGCTTGCACAGTGCTCCTTGGGATGTTTAAAGCTTGGGAAATCGGCTTTAAACTTCTTCACAACAGTATCTCGGACCTGCCTGGTGTGTTCCTTGTTCTTCATGATGCTCTCTGCGCTTTTAACGGACCTCTGAGACTATCACAGTGCAGGTGCATTTATACGGAGACTTGATTACACACAGGTGGATTGTATTTATCATCATTAGTCATTTAGGTCAACATTGGATCATTCAGAGATCCTCACTGAACTTCTGAGTTCAGAGTTTGCTGCACTGAAAGTAAAGGGGCTGACTAATTTTGCACGCCCAATTTTTCAGTTTTTGATTTGTTAAAAAAGTTTGAAATATCCAATAAATGTCGTTCCACTTCATGATTGTGTCCCACTTGTTGTTGATTCTTCACAAAAAAATACAGTTTTATATCTTTGTGTTTGAAGCCTGAAATGTGGCAAAAGGTCGCAAAGTTCAAGGGGGCCGAATACTTTCGCAAGGCACTGTACATATGCAGTAAATATGACACCTTCCAGAGCAACCTCATGATGGGTATAGGGAAATTAGAGTATCATGTAGTAGCCTAAACCTATCGATGTCACATTGAACTGGGTGAATAGAATGTGAATGACAGTCATCCAACATGCTATATTAGAAATAAGGCCTTGCTCATTAAAAAACCTATTGTATTCCTTCATCTTACACGGCTCCAACCGTCGCTGCACCACACCTTACAGCTCTAAATCTGCTGTAAACCATGATATCACACACACTCACACACCGTCTGTCTGTTAGCTGGTGACGTGATCTCCTGCACTCTGCCCTCTACTGGACACAGAGAGAGGTGCAACCACCTGGCACCTGAAGAAAAAGGAGCAAGAGGACAGTCTCCTATCAACCACTGTCCATTGAAAATAAAGTGTTCATTGAATTGATTTGTACAGAGAGGTGTGGTCTGTAGGTGGTAAGATGGAGGGACTAGTGTTTATAGTGGTAACTCCTGCATCAAACCTTCTGCCTGCCTTTGTTCCCTCTACAGTATGTTACTCTATGAGCTGTGGATCCAGAGTCTCTCTATGAGCTGTGGATTCAGACAGTCTCTGTGAGCTATGAATCCAGACAGTCTCTATGAGCTGTGGATCCAGACTGTCTCTATGAGCTGTGGATTCAGACAGTCTCTATGAGCTGTGGATCCAGACAGTCTCTATGAGCTGTGGATCCAGACAGTCTCTATGAGCTGTGGATCCAGATACTCTCTATGAGCTGTGGATCCAGACACTCTCTGTGAGCTGGTGATCCAGACACTCTATGAGCTGTGGATCCAGACAGTCTCTGAGAGCTGTGGATCCAGACACTCTCTATGAGCTGTGGATCCAGACAGTCTCTGAGAGCTGGTGATCCAGACATTCTATGAGCTGTGGATCCAGACAGTCTCTGAGAGCTGTGGATCCAGACAGTCTCTGAGAGCTGGTGATCCAGACACTCTATGAGCTGTGGATCCAGACACTCTATGAGCTGTGGATCCAGACACTCTCCATGAGCTGTGGATCCAGACACTCTCTATGAGCTGTGGATCCAGACACTGCATGAGCTGTGGATCCAGACACTCTCTGAGAGCTGTGGATCCAGACACTCTCTGAGAGCTGTGGATTCAGACAGTCTCTATGAGCTGTGGATCCAGACAGTCTCTATGAGCTGTGGATCCAGACACTCTCTGTGAGCTGGTGATCCAGATACTCTCTGTGAGCTGGTGATCCAGATACTCTCTATGAGCTGTGGATCCAGACACTCTCTGTGAGCTGGTGATCCAGATACTCTCTGTGAGCTGGTGATCCAGATACTCTCTATGAGCTGTGGATCCAGACACTCTCTGTGAGCTGGTGATCCAGATACTCTCTATGAGCTGTGGATCCAGACACTCTCTGTGAGCTGGTGATCCAGATACTCTCTATGAGCTGTGGATCCAGACACTCTCTGAGAGCTGGTGATCCAGACACTCTCTGAGAGCTGGTGATCCAGATACTCTCTGTGAGCTGTCTGTCTGACTGCTAGATAGCCGCAGTGTCCTCTGCCCTCTCTCTCTCTCCTCTCTCTCATCTCTCATGTTTTCCCTCTCTCCTTTTTCCTCCTGCACCCACTTTTCTCTTCCCCCTTACTTTCGCTTTCCCTCTCTTTGCTCCACCCTCCCTTTCTCTCCTTTTCTGTTTTCCTCTCATCCATCCCTCCTTCTCTCATTTACAGCTCTCCTCTCATCCCTCAATCTCTCTCCTTTCTATCTCATCTGTCTTTGATGAACACACTTTGTCACATTCCAATGATTAGCCCCTCTCTCTCTCTCTCTCTCTCTCTCTCTCTCTCTCGCTCACTTTCGCTCTCTCTTTTCCCATCCACCCACCCCTTCTCGTTGTCTTTCTTTCTCTCTCCCTCACATATTCTCTCACCCCCATCCTCACTCTCTCTCCCTCACACATTCTCACTCCACCACCCTCATTCTCTCTTGTAAGCGCTCTCTTGCTCACTTGCCACCCCCCCTCTCTTTCTCTCCCTCTCTCTGCGACGCTAGCGAAGTCTGCTACCAGTCTCAGCCATGTGCACACAGAGGATGAAGCTCCCTCTCTCCATCTCTTCTCCTAGAAGAGATTGAATGGTTCTCTTTCTTTGCCTCAGCATCCATCCATCCATGGCTTTCTTCTCAGAGTAGGACTGAGAAAAGGAGGGAGAAATGAAAGAAGGGAATAGAGGAGGACAAAAAGAGGAGAGGAGCGGAGGAGTGTAGCAGAGACAGATCTCTCCCCCTGATCTAAGGGCTTGCAGGCAGTGGAGGGCTGACTAGCCCAGGTTGCGTGTGTGTGAGATCAGGGGTGTGTGTGAGTGTGTGTCGGCTCTCTACTCTCGCGCTCCGCTGGTGGATTGTGTTTAATGGAAAAGGAGGGAGATTAAAAGGACAAGAGGGGAGGAGAAGTCAGGACTGAGAAGAGAAGAGGAAAGACTGGTGAGGACTAAATATTAGAGAAGAGGAGAGAAGTGGAGGAGAGGAGGAGAGAAGAGGAGTGTGGAGAGGAGGTGAGGAGAAGAGAAGGATAAAGGATCGACAGTTCTGCAGAGGAATGATGCATCACTCAGGCAACATCGGGAGGTCGAAGACCCTTTCTCACACTCATGAGACAGGTAAGATCCTTGGTGCATTCCCCTGGTGTTAGCGTACTGCAGCAAGACACAGATCTCTTGGCTGAGCCTGCCGGAGCGAATCCCTGGTCTCACAGTACCGCTCTGCTCTCTCTCACACACACGCACACACACATATACAAACACACACAGCCTAGGGGCTTTACAACATGAGACTTTCTCTCATGTACATTTAGCCCAGTGCTCTCTCCCCTGATGCTGTGTTTGAAGGACAGACTCCAGAGATGACCCCAGAGATTGGAGATGAGATGTGCTGTGTTATGTAGGGGGATGTTGTTATGTTCTGTGTGTAGGGGGATGTTGTTATGTTCTGTGTGTAAGGGGATGTTGTTATGTTCTGTGTGTAGGGGGATGTTGTTATGTTCTGTGTGTAAGAGGATGTTGTTATGTTCTGTGTGTAAGAGGATGTTGTTATGTTCTTTGTGTAGGGGGATGACTCTCTGTGTGTAGGGGGATGTCCCTCTGTGTATAGGGGGATGACTCTCTGTGTGTGTAGGGGGATGACTCTCTGTGTGTAGGGTGATGTCTCTCTGTGTGTAAGAGGATGTTGTTATGTTCTGTGTGTAAGGGGATGTTGTTATGTTCTGTGTTTAGGGGGATGACTCTGTGTGTGTAGGGGGATGTCTCTCTGTGTGTAGGGGGAGTCTCTCTGTGTGTAGGGGGAGTCCCTCTGTGTATAGGGGGATGACTCTCTGTGTGTGTGTAGGGGGAGTCTCTCTGTGTGTAGGGGGATATCCCTCTGTGTATAGGGGGATGTCTCTCTGTGTGTAGGGGGATATCCCTCTGTGTATAGGGGGATGACTCTCTGTGTGTGTGTAGGGGGAGTCTCTCTGTGTGTAGGGGGAGTCTCTCTGTGTGTAGGGGGAGTCTCTCTGTGTGTAGGGGGAGTCTCTCTGTATGTACAGGGATGTCCTTCTGTGTGTAGGGGGAGTCTCTCTGTATGTAGGGGGAGTCTCTCTGTGTGTAGGGGGAGTCTCTCTGTGTGTAGGGGGAGTCTCTCTGTGTGTAGGGGGATGTCTCTGTATGTAGGGATAATGCATTCTGCTGTGTGCATACTGAGGCACCATACATACGTGTGTGTGTGTGTGTGTGTGTGTGTGTGTGTGTGTGTGTGTGTGTGTGTGTGTGTGTGTGTGTGTGTGTGTGTGTGTGTGTGTGTGTGTGTGTGTGTGTGTGTGTGTGTGCCTGTGCTTGTGTCTGTGTGCATGTCTAGATACGTGTGTATGCATCTTGACAGTAGTTTGATTGATTGACAGCTAGCTGATAGCGGGTAGCTGACGTTCTCCAGCTTGCAGCCGTTCAAAACCATAAGTTATTCATGTGTGTGTCTTCACACATGCCGAGCTTCAGTCCTTCTCTAATTCACTGGCCTCGCTGTAATTGATTGAAGAGGCTGGCATGTTCAGCATGTGATTAGAAAAGATAAGTGGACAATTGAGTGTGTTTTTGTTGCGTTATTCATTCGTGTATGGTGTGAGTGTGTGTCTGTGTGTTGTGTATGAGAGTTGGCCCTGAGAGAAAGGACACACACCAGCCCAGTCTCTACATTGAGGAGGATAATATTGGTAATCTAATGGCTCTACAGACACCACTTAATGATAGACATCATCGGCCAAAAAATCAGAACAGGTAACCATGGTGACTAATTACTAGTTAGAACTTCTGACCATGCCTCCCTCCCTCCCTCGATTCCTTTCTTTCTTTCTTTCTTTCTTTCTTTCTTTCTTTCTTACTTTCTTCCCTTCTTTCTTTCTTTCTGTCTTTCTTTCTGTCTGTGAGTCTCTCAGTGTGCATCTACACTGGAGAATGAACTTGCTACTAGGGTTACTACTAATGAGTGCTGCCATCTGTATCTCTCTCTCTCTCTCTTTCTCATAATATCACTGGGTGGTCCACGTGAGGTCTGTCATGCTGTTAGGACCCCCTCCTGTGATTGACAAGTGTGTTTAATAGTTGATGAGTGGATACAGACACAACACATGGAAACACTGCAAATGAGTCAAGAGTACTCCCTCTGTGAAAGCGAGGGGGAGAGATAGAGAGATAGAGGGAGGGGGAGAGAGAGAGATGTTAATTGAAAAGATGGATGGCATAAACCCAGCAGCCCCTCATCAGTCTATCATTAGAGGAGAAGAGAGAGAGGGAGAGAAAAGGAGGAGAGGAGATATGATTATTGCTCCATTATTGTTTTAATAGCAGATGATTTATCATGCATCATTCATAAATCATTTAGCAGGTGGAGAGTGGAAATACTATACACCTCTATCTCTCTCTACTGGCTTCCTGCCATGGTCTTAGCTCAGACAAAGGAGATGGACTGAGGAGAAACATTTTGTACATAGATAGACAAACACTCTAGCTCATACACATACACACACATACATATACACACACACTCCTTTCCAAGAGTAGCTAACATCTCTCCATTATTTCTCTCCCTATGCTCCTCCATTCTCTCTCTCTCTCTCTCTCTCTCTCCTCTCTCTCTCTCTCTCTCTCTCTCTCTCTGTCAGACACTAGTTCCCCCTGCTGGTGTTCAGTGGTACTGATGTTACCCAGAAACATGCACACACACACACACACACACACACACTCGCACACTTTTGACCTAAGAATGAATCTGTTCCCTATTGTATATTCCTCTTAATCCCAATGTTGAGAGCCACACAGCCAGTCAGATCCATGCTGTATGTTCAGTCAGGTTATCTGTGATACAAGTTAGTATTCAACGGCCATCCATGTTGAGGACGTCGGGAGATTATTATTATCATTATCATTATTATTATTATTATTATTATTATCATTATTATTATTATTATTATTATTATCATTATCATTAGTATCAGTATTATTATCATTATTATTATTATTATTATTATTATTATTATTATTATCCTTATTATTATCATTATTATTATTATTATTATTATCATTATTATCATTATTATTATTATTATTATTATTATCATTATTATTATCATTATTATTATTATTATTGTTATCATTAGTATCATTATTATCATTATTATTATTATTATCATTATCATTATTATCATTATTATTATTATCATTATTATTATTATTATTATTATTATTAATTCTTTTTGGGGGGGGTGGGGCGTTATGGACAGGCATAAGCATCTGCCTCTGATTCCAAAGGTTGCAAGTTCAAATCCAGTGATAGAAAGTTATTTGTGAAATGTTTTAAGCCTATCCCAAACCTCAACCCTTACCTTAACCATTCAGAGTTGATGCCTAACCTTAATAAACGTAACCCTAACCTTACCCATTCAGAGTTGATGCCTAAACTTAACCTTTGAAATTTGATGTTTGAGAAACATGGATGAATGTCGAATTCTGAAGTGAGACTGTGAGATCTAGTTGGTGTGTTACCTTAAACCCAAGGTAAGGTTGAGAGTCACAGCCTTTTAACCCAAGGTAAGGTTGAGAAACACAGCCTTTTAACCCAAGGTAAGGCTGAGAGACACAGCCTTTAAACCCAAGGTAAGGTTGAGAGACACAGCCTTTAAACCCAAGGTAAGGCTGAGAGACACAGCCTTTAAACCCAAGGTAAGGCTGAGAGACACAGCCTTTAAACCCAAGGTAAGGCAGAGAGACACAGCCTTTAAACCCAAGGTAAGGCTGAGAGACACAGCCTTTTAACCCAAGGTAAGGTTGAGAGACACAGCCTTTTAACCCAAGGTAAGGTTGAGAGACACAGCCTTTTAACCCAAGGTAAGGTTGAGAGACACAGCCTTTAAACCCAAGGTAAGGTTGAGAGACACAGCCTTTAAACCAAGGTAAGGCAGAGAGACACAGCCTTTAAACACAAGGTAAGGCTGAGAGACACAACCTTTAAGGCTGAGAGACACAGCCTTTAAACCCAAGGTAAGGCTGAGAGACACAGCCTTTAAACCCAAGGTAAGGCAGAGAGACACAGCCTTTTAACCCAAGGTAAGGCTGAGAGACACAGCCTTTAAACCCAAGGTAAGGCTGAGAGACACAGCCTTTAAACACAAGGTAAGGTGAAGTCACAGCTAACCCAAGGTAAGAGACACATCCTTTAAACCCAAGGTAAGGCAGAGAGACACAGCCTTTAAACCCAAGGTAAGGCAGAGAGACACAGCCTTTAAACACAAGGTAAGGCTGAGAGACACAGCCTTTAAACGAAGGTAAGGCTGAGAGACACATAGCCAATCAGAGAGTCATTGGCAGCATGTTTTCATCCAGGGCATTTACGCTAAACAGACAGAAAGAGAAGACAGGAAATGTGAAAAGAGAAGAGGAATGATTGAAGGTAAGGCTGAGAGACACAGTTTAAACACGTGGCTAAGCTTTAAACCCAATAAGGCATGTGTGGCCTTTAAACAGATGGTTGGAAAGTTACAGCCTTTAAACCAAAGTCTGTGACACAACCTTTAAACCCAAGGTAAGGCTAAGACACATCCTTTAAACTAAGGCTGCCTTTAAACCAAACGTAAGGCAGAGAGACACAACCAAGTTTGAGAGACACAGCCTTTAAACACAACAGACACAGCCTTTAAACACAAGGTAAGGCAGAGAGACACATCTTTAAACCTATGGTAAGCTGAGTAATTCAGGAGTACTTGTTGTCTAGTCATGTTGACACTACTAAGTGGACAGTCACAGTTACTTCACAGTGTCTGTTAAGAGGACAGCGGCGGTGTCATCAACCTATCTAGCCTTTTAATCCACCAAGGCCTTTAAACCAAACGTAAGGCAGAGAGACACATCCTTTAAACCCTTAACTTATCCAGCCTTTAAATCTCTAAGGCTGAGAGACGCCTTTAAACACAAGGTAAGGCAGAGAGACACATCCTTTAAACATCCAGAGAGACACATCTATCTCCCTCTGACACCTCTCTCTCCCTCTCCCTCTCCCTCTCTCTGTCTCTGTCTCAGCCAAGTCTCTCGAAGGTAAGGCTGAGAGACACAGCCTTTAAACACTCTGTCTTTCGAAGGTAAGGCTGAGAGACACATAGCCAATCTCTCAGTGGTAATTTGCTAAACAGGTGGGACAGGTGAAAAGAGAAGAGGCATGATTAACTGGCTTCCTCAGTGTGCAGATGGTTGTGAGTTTATGGGTGGTCTCTACTCTGCCTGGCTGTAATTCATACTTGTTGTCTAGTCATGTTGACACTTTGGACAGTCACAATGTGTTACTTCACAGTATTTGGAGTCACCATGTGTCCCACCTACACTATATTTGGAGTCACCATGTGTCCCACCTACACATCCATCCATCCATTCCATCACCATGTGTCCCCCTACACTATATTTGGAGTCACCATGTGTCCCACCTCTCAGTATAATTTGGAGTCACCATGTGTCCCACATCTGTGTGTTTATGTGTGTCTCTACCCTGGCTGCTCATATCATCTGCATTTGGAGTCACCATGTGTCCCACCTACACTATATTTGGAGTCACCATGTGTCCCACCTACACTATATTTGGAGTCACCATGTGTCCCACCTACACTATATTTGGAGTCACCATGTGTCCCACCTACACTATATTTGGAGTCACCATGTGTCCCACCTACACTATATTTGGAGTCACCATGTGTCCCACCTACACTATATTTGGAGTCACCATGTGTCCCACCTACACTATATTTGGAGTCACCATGTGTCCCACCTACACTATATTTGGAGTCACCATGTGTCCCACCTACACTATATTTGGAGTCACCATGTGTCCCACCTACACTATATTTGGAGTCACCATGTGTCCCACCTACAATATATTTGGAGTCACCATGTGTCCCACATATACTCCCTCTCTTCCCCTCCCTCTATCACCCTATCCAGTCATCCCTCCCTCTCTCAAGATATCCCTCCCTCCTTCATTCCCCAGATCTCATTTTCTCCTTCACTCTTTTTTTTACATCTAATTTCCTCCCCTCATCCCCTCTGTTGTCTTGTTCACATTATCCCTTTCTTTCGTTCTCTCTCAACACTCTTTTTCTACATTGCCTATTGCTCATGCACAATCTCTATCTTGTTGAACCTGTCATCTTCTCTTCACCCCTCTCTTCCTCCTTCTCTTCATCCTTCCCTTCCTCCTTCTCTTCCACTTTCTCTTCAACCTTCTCTTCACCCTCCTCTTCATCCTTCCCTTCCTCCTTCTCTTCCTCCTCCTCTTCACCCTCTCTTCATCCTTCTCTTCAACATTCCCTTCACCGTTCTCTTCCTCCTTCTCTTCATCCTTCCCTTCCTCCTTCTCTTCCACTTTCTCTTCAACCTTCTCTTCACCCTCCTCTTCATCCTTCCCTTCCTCCTTCTCTTCCTCCTCCTCTTCACCCCTCTCTTCATCCTTCTCTTCAACATTCCCTTCACCGTTCTCTTCCTCCTTCTCTTCAACATTCTCTTCACCGTTCTCTTCATCCTCTTCATCCTTCTCTTCACCCTTCTCTTCAAAATTATCTTCATCCTTCCCTTCATCCTTCTCTTCCTCTTTCTCTTCAACCTTCTCTTCACCCTTCTCTTCACCCCTCTCTTCATCCTTCTCTTCATCCTTCTCTTCATCCTTCTCTTCAACATTTTCTTCACCGTTCTCTTCACCCTTCTCTTCACCCCTCTCTTCATCCTTCTCTTCATCCTTCTCTTCCACCTTCTCTTCATCATTCTCTTCACCGTTCTCTTCATCCTTCTATTCATCCCTCTCTTCACCCTTCTCTTCACCCCTCTCTTCATCATTCTCTTCACCGTTCTCTTCATCCTTCTATTCATCCCTCTCTTCACCCTTCTCTTCACCCCTCTCTTCACCCTCCTCTTCACCCCTCTCTTCATCCTTCTCTTCAACATTCCCTTCACCGTTCTCTTCCTCCTTCTCTTCAACATTCTCTTCACCGTTCTCTTCATCCTCTTCATCCTTCTCTTCACCCTTCTCTTCAAAATTATCTTCATCCTTCCCTTCATCCTTCTCTTCCTCTTTCTCTTCAACCTTCTCTTCACCCTTCTCTTCATCCCTCTCTTCATCCTTCTCTTCATCCTTCTCTTCATCCTTCTCTTCAACATTTTCTTCACCGTTCTCTTCACCCTTCTCTTCACCCCTCTCTTCATCCTTCTCTTCATCCTTCTCTTCCACCTTCTCTTCATCATTCTCTTCACCGTTCTCTTCATCCTTCTATTCATCCCTCTCTTCACCCTTCTCTTCACCCCTCTCTTCACCCTTCTCTTCACCCCTCTCTTCATCCTTCTCTTCAAGATTATCTTCACCCTTCTCTTCACCCTTCTCTTCATCCTTCTCTTCAAGATTCTCTTCACCCTTCTCTTCATCCTTCTCTTCAACATTCTCTTCAACATTCTCTTCATCCTTCTCTTCACCCTTCCCTTCACCCTTCTCTTCAAGATTCTCTTCACACTTCTCTTCCTACTTCTCTTCCCCCTTCTCTTCCACCTTCTCTTCACCCTTCCCTTCACCCTTCTCTTCATCCTTCTCTTCAACATTCTCTTCGACATTCTCTTCAAGATTCTTTCACCCTTCTCTTCCACCTTATCTTCATCCTTCTCTTCATCCTTCTCTTCCACCTTATCTTCATCCTTCTCTTCACCCCTCTCTTCATCCTTCTCTTCACCCTTCTCTTCATCCTTCTCTTCATCCTTCTCTTCACCCTTCACTTCATCCTTCTCTTCATCCTTCTCTTCACCCTTCACTTCATCCTTCTCTTCAACATTCTCTTCATCCTTCTCTTCATCATTCTTTTCACCCTTCTCTAATCTCTTCCGTGTGCTTCTCTGTAAAGAAGAACATGTTTAAGAGTGCCTCCGCTCACAGACTCAGAGTCACGTATGACCTTCAGTTACAGAACAAGTTACACACAGACTCAGATAAAAGAACACACACACACACACACACACACACAAAGTGAAATTCCCTGTGTTAATGTACTGTGTGTGTGTGTGTGTGTGTGTGTGTGTGTGTGTGTGTGTGTGTGTGTGTGTGTGTGTGTGTGTGTGTGTGTGTGTGTGTGTGTGTGTGTGTGTGTGTGTGTGTGTGTGTGTGTGTGTGTGTATTGTGAATGAGTGATGGTCTATGGTTAAAGGGGTAGAGAGGGCAGAGAAATTATTTCATCCATCTTTCCTGAACATCTGGACAATGCCACACACCACACACATATCTAATATTGTTCCTATTGCTCTCTCTCTCTCTCTCTCTCCCTCCCCTCTCTCTCTCCCCCCCCTCTCTCTCTCAATTCAATTCAAGGGCTTTATTGGCATGGGAAACATGTGTTAACATTGCCAAAGCAAGTGAGGAAGATAATACATAAAGTGAATATATAAAGTGAAATAAACAATAAAAATTAACAGTAAACATCACACATACAGATGTTTCAAAACAATAAAGATATTACACATGTCATATTTATATATATATATACAGTGTTTTAACAATGTAGAAATGGTAAAGGACACAAGATAAAATAAATAAGCATAGATATGGGTTGGTGTGTGTTCTTCACTGGTTGCCCTTTTCTTGTCACAAATCTTCACAGGTCACAAATCTTGCTGCTGTGATGGCACACTGTGGAATTTCACCCAGTAGATATGGGGGAATCTGAGGGAAATATGTCTCTCTAATATGGTCATACATTGGGCAGGAGGTTAGGAAGTGCAGCTCAGATTCCACCTCATTTTGTGGGCAGTGAACACATAGCCTGTCTTCTCTTGAGAGCCATGTCTGCCTACGGCAGCCTTTCTCAATGGCAAGGCTATGCTCACTGAGTCTGAACATAGCAAAGCTTTCCTTAAATTGGGTCAGTCACAGTGGTCAGGTATTCTGCCGCTGTGTACTCTCTGTTTAGGGTCAGTCACAGTGGTCAGGTATTCTGCCGCTGTGTACTCTCTGTTTAGGGTCAGTCACAGTGGTCAGGTATTCTGCCGCTGTGTACTCTCTGTTTAGGGTCAGTCACAGTGGTCAGGTATTCTGCCGCTGTGTACTCTCTGTTTAGGGTCAGTCACAGTGGTCAGGTATTCTGCCACTGTGTACTCTCTGTTTAGGGTCAGTCACAGTGGTCAGGTATTCTGCCGCTGTGTACTCTCTGATGGCTTTGTTATGTAAGGCTTTGTTATGTAAGGTTTGGGAATGGCTTCCTTTTAGGTGGTTATAGAATTTAACGGCTCTTTTCTGGATTTTGATAATTAGTGGGTATCGGCCTAATTCTGCTCTGCATGCATTATTTGGTGTGCTACGTTGTACACGGAGGATATTTTTGCAGAATTCTGCGTGCAGAGTCTCAATTTGGTGTTTGTCCCATTTTGTGAAGTCTTTGTTGGTGAGCGGACCCCAGACCTCACAACCATAAAGGGCAATGGGCTCTAAACCTAATTGCCCACTGGGGCCACCCATATGCTAAACCTAAGTCGCTTTGGTAAATGGGATATATTATTATATTATATATTATTGAAATTTATGTTCCTTTTGATGGCATAGAATGTCCTTCTTGCCTTGTCTCTCAGATCGTTCACAGCTTTGTGGAAGTTACCTGTGGCGCTGATGTTTAGGCCAAGGTATGTATAGTTTTTTGTGTGCTCTAGGGCAGCAGTGTTTAGATGGAATTTGTATTTGTGGTCCTGGTGACTGGACCTTTTTTGGAACACCATTATTTTGGTCTTACTGAGATTTACTGTCAGGGCCCAGGTCTGACAGAATCTGTGCATAAGATCTAGGTGCTGCTGTAGGCCCTCCTTGGAGGGTGACAGAAGCACCCGATCATCAGCAAATAGCAAACATTTGACTTTGGATTCTAGGAGGGTGAGGCCTCTCTCTCTCTCTCTCTCTCTCTCTCTCTCTCTCGCTCTCTCTCTCTCTCTCTCTCTCTCTGTATCTGTCTTTCTCACACTCTCTCTCTCTCTCTTTCCCTCTATATGTCTCTCTCTCTGTCTCTGTCTCTCTCTCTCTCTGTCTCGCTCTGTGTCTCTCTGTCTCTCTGTCTCTCTCTCTCTCTCTCTCTCTCTCTATCTCTGACTCTGTATCTGTCTTTCTCACACGCACTCTTTCTGTCTCTCTCTCTCTCTCTCTCTCTCTCTGTGTCTCTCTCTGTGTCTCTCTGTGTGTCTCTCTCTCTCCACCTCATTCTCTCTCTCTCCCTGTCTCTCTCTCACGTATGTGTGTTTGTGTGCATTTTTCACTCTGTGACGCTTATGCATGTGTGTGTGTGTGTGTGTGTGTGTGTGTGTGTGTGTGTGTGTGTGTGTGTGTGTGTGTGTGTGTGTGTGTGTGTGTGTGTGTGTGTGTGTGTGTGTGTGTGTGTGTTAGCCAGATGCTGCAGAGATGGTTTGGCCTCTTGCCAGCTGCAGCTCAGTTCTGTTAACATGGCTAGAGCTGGCTGCAGATTGCTATTGATTAACTGTGGACTTTCATTCTGCACACACACACACACACACACACACACACACACACACACACACACACACACACACACGCACGCACGCAAATACACACACACAGTCTGAGATTGTACAACATCATTCTGTTTTACTGAGGAGGGGATGTAGCTTAAGGTGAGCCAGGGAAAATCAAATCACATTACATGTTATTGGTCACATACACATGGTTAGCAGATGTTAATGTGAGTGTAGTGAAATGCTTGTGCTTCTTCTTCCGACAGTGCAGTAGTATCTAACAAGTAATCTTAACAAATTCACAACTACCTTATACAAACAAATGTAAAGAGTGAATGAGAATATGTACATATGAATTTATGGATGAGCGATGGCCGAGAGGCGGCAGGTAGCCTAGTGGTTAGAGCGTTGGACTAGTAATCGTAAGGTCGAATCCCTGAGCTGACAAGGTAAAAAATCTGTCATTCTGCCCCTGAACAAGGCAGTTAACCCACTGTTCCTAGGCCATCATTATAAATATGAATTTGTTCTTAACTGACTTGCCTAGTTAAATAAAGGTAAAATAAAATGTTTAAAAAAATAGGTAAAATGCAGTAGATGGTATAGAATAAATTATATACTTATGCAATGAGTAATGTAGGATATGTAAACATTATTAAAGTGCCGTTATTTAAAGTGACTAGTGATACCTCTATTAAATCCATTTATTAAAGTGGCCAGATATTTGAGTCTGTATGTAGGCAGCAGCCTCTCTATGTTAGTGATGGCTGTAACAGTTTGATGGCCTTGAGATAGAAGCTGTTTTTCAGTCTCTCGGTCCCCACTTTGATGCACCTGTACTGACCTCACCTTCTGGATTGTAGCAGGGTGAGCAGGCAGTGGTAACCTGGGGGGTATGTGTGTGTGTGCGCGTGTGGGCTATAAGAGGGCTTCTGGCTGTGTCTACACCACACACTCTTACTACTGGTGTTGCCCAGGACACGCTTCTAGGCCCTCTCCTCTCCTCTCTGTTCCCCAGGACACGCTTCTAGGCCCTCTCCTCTCCTCTCTGTTCCCCAGGACATGCTTCTAGGCCCTCTCCTCTCCTCTCTGTTCCCCAGGACACGCTTCTAGGCCCTCTCCTCTCCTCTCTGTTCCCCAGGACATGCTTCTAGGCCCTCTCCTCTTCTCTCTGTTCCCCAGGACACGCTTCTAGGCCCTCTCCTCTCCTCTCTGTTCCCCAGGACACGCTTCTAGGCCCTCTCCTCTTCTCTCTGTTCCCCAGGACACGCTTTAGGCCCTCTCCTCTTCTCTCTGTTCCCCAGGACACGCTTCTAGGCCCTCTCCTCTTCTCTCTGTTCCCCAGGACATGCTTCTAGGCCCTCTCCTCTTCTCTCTGTTCCCAGGACACGCTTCTAGGCCCTCTCCTCTTCTCTCTGTTCCCCAGGACATGCTTCTAGGCCCTCTCCTCTCCTCTCTGTTCCCCAGGACACGCTTCTAGGCCCTCTCCTCTTCTCTCTGTTCTTCTAGGCCCTCTCCTCTCCTCTCTGTTCCCCAGGACACGCTTCTAGGCCCTCTCCTCTTCTCTCTCTTCTAGGCCCTCTCCTCTCCTCTCTGTTCCCCAGGACACGCTTCTAGGCCCTCTCCTCTTCTCTCTGTTCCACAGGACACGCTTCTAGGCCCTCTCCTCTTCTCTCTGTTCCCCAGGACACTAGGCCCTCTCCTCTCCTCTCTGTTCCACAGGCCCTCTCCTCCCTCTCCTCTCTCTCTGTTCCCCCCCAGGACACTCCTCTTCTGTTCCCCAGGCCCTCTCCTCTCCTCTCTGTTCCCCAGGACACGCTTCTAGGCCCTCTCCCTCTTCTCTCTGTTCCCCAGGACACGCTTCTAGGCCCTCTCCTCTCCTCTCTGTTCCCCAGGACCCTTCTAGGCCCCTCTTCTCTCTGTTCCCCAGGACACGCTTCTAGGCCCTCTCCTCTCCTCTCTGTTCCCCAGGACACGCTTCTAGGCCCTCTCCTCTCCTCTCTGTTCCCCAGGACACGCTTCTAGGCCCTCTCCTCTTCTCTCTGTTCCCCAGGACACGCTTCTAGGCCCTCTCCTCTTCTCTCTGTTCCCCAGGACACGCTTCTAGGCCCTCTCCTCTCCTCTCTGTTCCCCAGGACACGCTTCTAGGCCCTCTCCTCTTCTCTCTGTTCCCCAGGACACGCTTCTAGGCCCTCTCCTCTTCTCTCTGTTCCCCAGGACATGCTTCTAGGCCCTCTCCTCTTCTCTCTGTTCCCCAGGACACGCTTCTAGGCCCTCTCCTCTCCTCTCTGTTCCACAGGACACGCTTCTAGGCCCTCTCCTCTTCTCTCTGTTCCACAGTACACGCTTCTAGGCCCTCTCCTCTTCTCTCTGTTCCACAGGCCCTCTCCTCTTCTCTCTGTTCCCCAGGACACGCTTCGCCCTCTCCTCTCCTCTCTGTTCCCCAGGACACGCTTCTAGGCCCTCTCCTCTCCTCTCTGTTCCCAGGACATGCTTCTAGGCCCTCTCCTCTCCTCTCTGTTCCCACAGGACACGCTTCTAGGCCCTCTCCTCTTCTCTCTGTTCCACAGTACACGCTTTTAGGCCCTCTCCTCTTCTCTCTGTACACCAAGTCACTCAACTCCATCATATCCTCTCCTATCATTGCTATGCCGATGACACAAAACAACTTGTCTCCTTCCCCCCTTCTGACACCCAGGTAGCGACACATCTCTGCGTGCCTGGCAAATATCTCAGCTTGGAAGTCGGTTCACCACCCCAATCTCAACCTCGACAAGACGCATCTGCTTTTCCTCCCGGGGAAGGTCTGCCTGCTCAAAGACCTCTCCATCCCGGTTGACAACTCCACAATGTCTCCCTCCCAGAGTGCTAAGAACCTTGGCGTGACCCTGGACAACACCCTGTTCTTCTCTGCAATCATCAAAGTAGTGACCCGCTCCTGCAGGTTGATGCTCTACAACATCTATAGAGTACGACCCTACCTCACACAGGAAGCGGTGCAGGTCCTAATCCAGGCACTTGTCATCTCCCGTCTGGACGACAACAACTCTCTGTTGGCGGTGCTCCTCGCTTGTGCCATCAAACCCCTGCAACTTATCCAGAACGCTGCAGCCCACCTGGTTTTCTCATGTCACCCTGCTCCTCCACACACTGCACTGGCTTCCAGTCGAAGCTCACATCCACTACAAGACCCTGGTACTTACCTACAGAGCAGCAAGAGGAACTGCCCCTCCCTACCTTCAGGCTATGCTCAAACCCTACACCCAACTCAGGTCTCTTGGCCCTCCTACCCTTATGGGAGGGCAGCTCCCGCTCAGCCCAGCCCAAGCTCTTCTCTGTTCTGGCACCCCAATGGTGGAACCAGCTTCCCTTGAAGCTAGGAGAGCAGAGCCCCTGCTCATCTTCTGAAAACATGTGTAACCTGTAACGAGTGCGCTGAGAGTCAGGAAGCAAGTTCAGGGAGTGTGTTTTTATAAATAAATGTAACATAATCCAAAACAAGAAAACACAAACAACAGACAGACAAGACACAGAAACAATAACACCTGGGGAAGGAACCAAAGGGAGTGACAGATATAGGGCAGGTAATTAAGGAGCTGATGGAGTCCAGGTGCGTGTAACGATAGTGACAGGTGTGCGCCATAATGAGCAGCCTGGTGACCTAGAGACTGGAAAGAGAGCACACGTGAACAGAAACCTACAGTACATCTTCAAAGATGTTTTGATATAATCCCACTACACCCCTCCTCGCTGCCCCTCCTCGCCACAATCCCCCCCCAAACAGATATATAATAATATTACTTAAATAATAATATTAATAATGGTAAACACGTCTTTCCTTTTTCCTCCTTTAGTAGCTCTGACCTTGCTGATTGCTACGTTTTTGATGAAAAATGTACTTGCTACGACTGATATGTAGTTGTCCCACCTATCTTCAGATGAATGCTCTAACTTTAAGTCTCTCTGGATAAGAGTGTCCAGTAAATTACTAAAATGTAGAAATGTAAATGTGTGTCAATGGCAGGGATGGATTATAAACTGGTCTATAAAGAGAAACACTATTGATACTCTCTCTCTCTCTCTCTCTCTCTCTCTTCTTTATTTATTTTCTCTATTTTTTCTCGCTCTCCATCTCTCTCTCTCTGTCTCTTCTTTCTCTTTTTATCTCTCTCTCTCCTCTCTTTCTCTCTCTTCTTTCTCTTTTTCTCTCTCTCTCCTCTCTCTCTCTCTTCTTTCTCTTTTTTTCTCTCTCTCCATCTCTCTCTCTTCTTTCTCTCTTTTCTCTATTTCTCTCACTCCTTCTCTCTCTCTTTCTCTCTCTCTCTGTCTCCCTCTCTCTCGACCTGTGTCTATTTCATTCCCTGTCGCTCTCTTTCTCTCTTTTTCTCTATTTTCTCTCTCTCCCTCTCTCTCCGTGTTCAGGTGATGTTATGATATTCTCCTCACTAACACAAGATGAATAAGACTACTCCGTCTAACTACTATCTCATATTGCAGATGTGTATTTTAGTCTCTCCAGCACTCTGTTATCTATTTTAATATTCCTATTGTGTGTGTCTCTGTGTGTGTGTGTCTGTGTGTGTGTGTGTGTGTGTGTGTGTGTGTGTGTGTGTGTGTGTGTGTGTGTGTGTGTGTGTGTGTGTGTGTGTGTGTGTGTGTGTGTGTGTGTGTGTGTGTGTGTGTGCGTGTGTGTGTGTGTGTGTGCGTGCGTGCGTGCGTGCGGGCGTGCGTGAAGAGACATGAGGATTTAGAGTGTGATGCAGGATTATCCGGCAGGTAGACTTCCCAAACCTCCACTCCTACCAAGAAACTGAGAGATGGAGCGAGGGGGATAGCACCACCACCACATTGAAAAGCTTCTGGTCTCCTTTCAGGGATCAACCCAGCCTTGCTTCAGGTCTCCCATGCAGGCATCAACCCAGCCTTGCTTCTGGTCTCCTTTCAGGGATCAACCCAGCCTTGCTTCAGGTCTCCTTTCAGGGATCAACCCAGCCTTGCTTCTGGTCTCCTTTCAAGGATCAACCCAGCCTTGCTTCTGGTCTCCTTTCAGGCATCAACCCAGCCTTGCTTCTGGTCTCCTTTCAGGGATCAACCCAGGCTTGCTTCAGGTCTCCTTTCAGGGATCAACCCAGCCTTGCTTCTGGTCTCCTTTCAGGGATCAACCCAGGCTTGCTTCAGGTCTCCTTTCAGGGATCAACCCAGCCTTGCTTCAGGTCTCCTTTCAGGGATCAACCCAGGCTTGCTTCAGGTCTCCTTTCAGGGATCAACCCAGGCTTGCTTCAGGTCTCCTTTCAGGGATCAACCCAGCCTTGCTTCAGGTCTCCCATGCAGGCATCAACCCAGCCTTGCTTCAGGTCTCCCATGCAGGCATCAACCCAGCCTTGTTTATCTCAGCCTGGGGAGTGTACCAAGCCTTTTCCCTCTCTCAGCCTGGGGAGTGCACCAAGCCTTTTCCCTCTCTCAGCCTGGGGAGTGTACCAAGCCTTTTCCCTCTCTCAGCCTGGGGAGTGTACCAAGCCTTTTCCCTCTCTCAGCCTGGGGAGTGCACCAAGCCTTTTCCCTCTCTCAGGGGAGTGTACCAAGCCTTTTCCCTCTCTCAGCCTGGGGAGTGTACCAAGCCTTTTCCCTCTCTCAGCCTGGGGAGTGTACCAAGCCTTTTCCCTCTCTCAGCCTGGGGAGTGTACCAAGCCTTTTCCCTCTCTCAGTCTGGGGAGTGTACCAAGCCTTTTCCCTCTCTCAGCCTGGGGAGTGTACCAAGCCTTTTCCCTCTCTCAGCCTGGGGAGTGTACCAAGCCTTTTCCCTCTCAGCCTGGGGAGTGTACCAAGCCTTTTCCCTCTCAGCCTGGGGAGTGTACCAAGCCTTTTCCCTCTCTCAGCCTGGGGAGTGTACCAAGCCTTTTCCCTCTCTCAGCCTGGGGAGTGTACCAAGCCTTTTCCCTCTCTCAGCCTGGGGAGTGTACCAAGCCTTTTCCCTCTCTCAGCCTGGGGAGTGTACCAAGCCTTTTCCCTCTCTCAGCCTGGGGAGTGTACCAAGCCTTTTCCCTCTCTCAGCCTGGGGAGTGTACCAAGCCTTTTCCCTCTCTCAGCCTGGGGAGTGTACCAAGCCTTTTCCCTCTCTCAGCCTGGGGAGTGTACCAAGCCTTTTCCCTCTCTCAGCCTGGGGAGTGTACCAAGCCTTTTCCCTCTCTCAGCCTGGGGAGTGTACCAAGCCTTTTCCCACCAAACCACACAGATACACACACACATACACACACACACAGACAGAAGGAGAGATAAAGGGAGATAGTTCTAGAAGGAGAGAGAAGTATAGGAGAATGAACGGCTATATCAGGAGAGGGAGGTGTGTGAACGTCAGCAATCTAAGCTCTTGCTGTTCTCCAAACACCCTGTATCTCACTGCATCTCTGTCTCTCTCACAATCAAACCACTCTGAATCCAACAATTCTGTTAGATTTAAATATTATATATTTTCTTGTCTCAATTTAATCAGTTAAAATTCTAGTTTTTTTTAAAACAACTGTTAACGTTTTAAACTTGAATTCTTCTCTCTCGCTCTCTCTCGTTAGCTTCTTAAAATGATCAAGGTTGTGTGAATTTAAAAACACCAACTGCCAATTCCAAGGTTCCATTAGCTCAATCAGAGATCAAACAGACATAATTAAATATTAGTGAATAAATAATATTGGAGGGAAATGAATCAAAGTGTTTCTCTCAGCTGCATGAAATGGATCGGTGACCCCTTAGTGGAGCAACTTCCGATTAACCTGGAGGGCGCTTAATTCTAATCAATTCCAATATTTATTATTGATTTTAAACATGTAGGTACATGTAAGTGTCTTATATCGTCTGAAAGTGTAAATTCTTGTTAATCTAACTGCACTGTCCAATTTACAGTAGCTATTGCAGCGAAAACATGTCTTGTGATTATTTGAAGGCGGCGCCCCAGATCAAAATATTTTCTGCACTGGCACAGGTTTCATACATTCACATACAGTGGGCTTCAAAATTACTGGCACCCCTGACTGGCAATGCACAAACAATGCTTAAACAAATATAAACAATATAATTATAGAGAAACTCAAAATACCCACATGTGAGAAATGCTGTACTTTATTAATATTTCAATGGAACCAACCAAAATAATTGATTGATTTAATTAAAAATCAATATCCTCCAAATCAAGGGTTCACAATTAATTGCACCCTTAAAGATTATTGTAAATAAAATCTACCAAAATTAAACCACAAATTAAATTCCACTTATTTAAGTTGATCTAAGTCTTAAGGAACTATATTGAGCCATTACATAACTTCCTGTTTCACTAGGGTATAAAAATGAGGTAACACACATGCAGTATCCCGCTGTCATCCAACTCCATGAAGAAAACAAAAGAACTGGCAGTTCAAAAGAGACAGATGGTCGTAGACCTTCATAAATCTGGTAATGGCTACAAGAAGATATACCACTGAGCACTGTCAGATCAATTATTAAAAAATGCAAAGATATGGAACAGTTGATAACCTCACGGGTAGAGGACACAAATACATGTCCCCCCCAGGATAGGGAGGAGGATGGTGAGAGAAGCAACAAAATCCCCAAGAATCACTGTTAAAAAATTGCAGGCCTTGGTGGCGTCTTGGGGTCACCAGGTTTCAAAAAGCACCATCTGACACCACCTCCACAACCACAGGCTTTTTGGAAGGGTTTCCAGAAGAAAGCCCTTTCTGACCACAAGACAGACCCAAGCACTTGGAGTTTGCCAAACGTCATTTAAATTATGACTGAAAGAAGGTGCTCTGGTCAGGTGAGACCAAAATGTAACGTTTTGGTCAGATACAGCATCAGCATGTTTGGTGTCGAAACAGAGATGCATACAAGGAGAGGCTCTTCATACCCACGGTGAAACAGAGATGCATACAAGGAGAGGCTCCTCATACCCACGGTGAAATAGAGATGCAACAAGGAGAGGCTCCTCATACCCACGGTGAAACAGAGATGCAACAAGGAGAGGCTCTTCATACCCACGGTGAAACAGAGATGCAACAAGGAGAGGCTCCTCATACCCACGGTGAAACAGAGATGCAACAAGGAGAGGCTCCTCACACCCACGGTGAAACAGAGATGCAACAAGGAGAGGCTCCTCACACCCACGGTGAAACAGAGATGCAACAAGGAGAGGCACCTCACACCCACGGTGAAATATGGTGGTGGGTCAGTGATGTTTTGGGGCTGTTTTAATTCCAGAGGTCCAGAGGCACTGGTTAAGATTGATGGCATAATGAATTCCACCAAGTACCAGGCAATTTTGGCTGACAATCTGGTTGCCTCTGCCAGAAGGCTGGAACTTGGCCGTAGGTGGACTTTCCAACAAGACAATGACCCGAAACAGACCTCAATATCCACACAGAAATGGTTCTGTGACAACAAAATTAATGTTCTGCCATGTCAGTCGCCAGACCTCCATCCAATGGAAAACCTGTGGGCTGAATGGAAGAGGGCTGTTGATAAGCACAAACCCAATAATGTGAAGGATCTTGAAAGGATCTGCATAGAGGAATGGTCCATAATCCCTCCAAATGTGTTCCTTAACCTTGTCAAACATTACAGGAAAAGACCACGCTGTTATCCTTGCCAGAGGTGGTGGTGCTAAGTACTAAATGAGGAGTTCCAATTATTATGAAACCTTGATATTGGTTAAATTTATTTTGTATTAAATAATTGTATGATTTTGGTTGGTTCCATTGAAACATTAATAAAGTACAGTATTTCTCACATGTTGGTATTTTGAGTTGATCTCTATAATTATATTGTTTAGATTTTTAAAGTATTGTTTGTGCATTTCCAGTCTGGGGTGCCAGTAATTTTGGAGCCCACTGTATTAAGAATAAATATTCACTTACTTTTTGAAAATCTTCCTCTGATTTGTCATCCAAAGGGTCCCAGAGATAACATGTAGTGTCGTTTTGTTAGATAAAATCAATATTTATATCCCAGAAAGTCAGTTTAGTTGGCGCCATTAATTTGAGTAATCCACTCGTTCAACTTGCAGCGAAAGGAATCCACAAATCTACCCCTCAACTCTGTTTCAACAAGTCAAAATACGTTTGTATTTACTCCTCAGACACCCTAAAATGTAATAAAACTATAATATTTATTTTGGAAAGAAGTATGTTATATAGAAAACCAATTTTAGCGGGTGTGCAACTTCATCATTACGTGCAACGACACGGATTTTGCAGACTGTGTCCTCATTCAAAAACTCTTGGAGATCAGGCTACTTTTTTCAACATTCTGTTAAAAATCGCGCAACATTTCAACGTCCTGCTACTCATGCCAGGAATATAGTATATGCATATGATTAGTATGTGTGCATAGAAAACACTCTGAAGTTTCTAGAACTGGTTCAATGGTGTCTGTGACTATAACAGAACGAGTTCCGTGGTCAAAATCGCAAGAAACCTGATCACAAAATCGACAAAGAAAAAATCCATCCGCCAGTCTTTGTATTGTCTATGGCTTGCCATAAATTATGGAACTGTGCTTGCAATTCCTACAGCTTCCACACGATGTCGCCAGTGTTGTGATTTCCAGTTCCCTTTATCCTTGGTCAGATCACTGAATAGCACATCCTGTCTTCAGGTGCGCACCCGGAAATAATGTCGGTGAAAAAATGGACTTCGTTTTGAAAGCTTCTAGTTATTGAATGCAGATCTCTCCGTGATCAATTTGATCGTTTATTAACGTTTACTAATACCTAAACTTGGATTACAGAAGTAGGTTGAAGTGTTTTGTCAAAGTTTATAGGCAACTTTATGAATTTTATAAATTGACGACGCGTTCGGAAACGTGACTTTTTCGGAAACGTTCGGAAACGTGACTTTTTTTTTTTTTTTTTGGATTTCTCGGTGTTCATAAATGGACATTTTGGGTATATATGGACCAATTTAATCGAAAAAAAGACCCAATTGTGATGTTTATGGGACATTTAGGAGTGCCAACAAAGAAGCTCGTCCAAGGTAATGAATGTTTTATATTTTATTTCTGCGTTTTGGGTAGCGCCGGCTACGCTAATTTCTTTGTTTTCGTCCCCTTTGTGTGTTTCTGGGGGCTGCATGCTATCAGATAATAGCTTCTCATGTTGGCTATATTCACAACGAGTGTGGCTTTAATTGAGTATCTTGCATGTGAGTTTTAATGAAAGTTTGAGTTGTATCGAGTACAATTAGTTGGCGCTCTGGAATTTCTGCTGATTTGGTTCCTGTACAGGTACAGCATCCGTAAGAAGTCTGAGACTTTGAACATAGACTGCTGACACCCTGTGGAAGCCATAGGATTTTACAATATGAGCTTTCTCTAGCATTTCTGAGAGGATGGTCTCTCAAAAAAAAAAGTTTAGTTTTTCTCCTAGCATATCTGTTGTGTTATATTCTCATACATTATTTTAACATTTCTACAATCTTCAAAGTGTTTTATATCCAATGGTCAGGGCCTGAGCAACAGGCAGTTTACTTTGGGCCTGAGCAACAGGCAGTTTACGTTATAAGTTTACACAGTAAGTCACAGTTTAACACCTTGATCCCGTGGCTGAGACTACAATACACTTCTTAATAGAGAATACATGCACTGACACTTACTGAACAAGAGAGAGATATAGAGATATATATGTATATATATATATATATATATATATATATATATATATATATATATAGAGAGAGAGAGAGAGAGAGAGAGAGAGAGAGAGAGAGAGAGAGAGAGAGAGAGAGAGAGAGAGAGATATGGAGAGAGAGATATGGAGAGATATAGAGAGAGATATAGAGAGAGATATAGAGAGAGATGGAGACAGAGGGAAAGAGGTAGAAAACACTCTCCCTCTTACTTCAGATAACACAACACAAACCTTGTACACACTCCATCCCTACATCTCTAGGAAATGTTTTTCTAAAAGGAGGAGAGGATCTTCTGGTTTCACATCATGACTGTGTTGGTCGAGGAGCATCATCTTAAAACATTCATAGTGTTTAGAGGTTCACAGGCCAGATGTTGAATTGAAACATTAATGGTGTTGCACCTCCAGTGTTGTACTTGCTGTGTCTCTGTTGGGTGACAGAGTAAAACTCTCAGCTTTCTATCTTCTAGTTTCCTCATCTTGCCTTTGGAAACCAACAGTAGATCCTCTGTTAAATCACCAACAACTGAGATGAGAATATTAGAGTATTAAAGTACAGACTACACACACACTCACGTCAACATACACACACACACGCACACACAAACACACTCATGCTCACATAAACCTCCTCTCATCTCATCTCCCTCCCTCCCTCCATCCACCCTCCATCATCCCTCCCTCCCTCCCTCCCTCCATCATCCCTCTTCCCTCCCTCCCTCCACCCTCCATCATCCCACCCTCCATCATCCCACCCTCCCTCCCTCCCTCCTCCCTCCATCCTCCCTCCATCACCTCTCTTACTCCTAGAGGTTTGTTTTTCCAAGTCCACTTATCTTTTAGTGCTCTCTACCTCTCTCCTATCCTCCTCTCCTCTCCAGGGAAATCCATCTCTTTCCAGAGACGGTCTTATTTTAGCAACAGAAACTGTTCCTCAGAGAGCAATGTCGGACCACACACACCACTCTACTCTGTCTCCCTGCGTGTGTGCATGTGTGCACATCTGTGAAGTATCTGTTTGTGTTGCGTCTCCGTGAAGTTTCAGCACAGTCAAATACATCTTTGTGTTGGTGTCTCTCTCCACCACCTCCTTTTCTCTAGTGTCTTCCTCCATCACCTCTCCACCTCTTTCTTTGCATTCAGCTAGCCAATCAGGTGAAAGAATGGAAATAGAAAGGGAATACTTTAATAGCATCACCACAGGCCAAATACCTTGTTATCCCACATTTACAAATCTCCCTCTCTCTCTCTCCCTTTCCTTCTCCCTTTTTTTCTCCTGCTCTCCCCTGTCCTCTCTCCCTCGCTTCTCTCTGTCCCTCTCTCTATCCACTCTTTATCTCACAATGTCACCCTCTCTCTCTCTGCCCTTCTTCTCCTTCTATATTTCTCCCTCTCTGATACCTCTCTCTCTCTCTGGAGATAAAAACCCTAACCTTCTCCCTAGAGAGAGAATAGTGACCTATATAACTGCAGACCATTAAAAACACCAGTGGCCCAATTCTCCTCTCTCTCTCTCTCTCTCTCTTTCCCTCTCTCTCAAGTCACTTCAATTCAATTTAAGAGCTTTATTGGCATGGGAAACATATGTTTACATTGCCAAAGCAAGTGAAGCAAATGTGAAATAAACAATAAACAATAAAAAGTAACAGTAAACATTACACTCACAGAAGTTCCAAAAAATAAAGACATTTGAAATGTCATATTATGTGCAAATTGTTAAAGTGCAAAAGGGACAATAAATAAACATAAATATGGGTTGTATTTCAATGGTGTTTGTTCTTCACTGGTTGCCCTTTTCTTGTGGCATCAGGCCACACCTCTTGCTGCTGTGATGGCACACTGTGGTATTTCACCCAATAGGTATGGGAGTTTATCAATATTGGGTTTGTTTTCTAATTCTTTGTGGATCTGTGTAATCTGAGGGAAATATGTCTCTCTCATATGGTCATACATTTGGAAGGAGGTTAGGAAGTGCACCTCATTTTGTGGTCAGTGTGCACATAGCCTGTCTTCTCTTGAGAGCCAGGTCTGACCACGGTGGCCTTTCTCAATAGCAAGGCTATGCTCACTAAGTCTGTACATAGTTAAAGCTTTCCTTAAATGTGGGTCAGTCACAGCAGTCATGTATTATGCCACTGTGTACTCTCTGTTTAGGGCCAAATAGCATTCTAGTTTGTGTTGTTTTTTTTGTTTAAAATTATTTCCAATGTGTCAAGAAAATATATTTTTGTTTTCTCATGACTTGGTTAGGTCTAATTTTTGCAGAATATTTTTGCATAATTCTGCATGCATAGTCTCAATTTGGTGTTTTTCTATAACTGATTCAAGTAGCCAGATCCTAATTTGTTTGTCAAATTTTATGTTCCTTTTGATGGCATAGAAGGCTATTGTTGTCTCTCAGATCGTTCACAGCTTTGAGGAAGCTACAAGTGACGCTGATGTCCAGGTTTGAGGTGTTTTGTGTGCTTTAGGGCAATGGTGTCTAGATGGAATTTGTATTCGTGGTCCTGGAAACTGGACCTTTTTTGGAACACCATTATGCTTGTCTTTACTGTCTGGGCCCAGGTCTGACATAATCTGTGCAGAAGATCTAGGTGCTGCTGTAGGCCCTCCTTGGTTGGGGACAGAAGCACCAGATCATCAGCAAACAGTAGACATTTGACTTCAGAGTCTAGTAGATTGAGGCCGGGTGCTGTAGACTTCTAGTGACCTCGCAAATTCATTGATTTATATTTTGAAGAGGGTAGGGCTTAAGCTGCATCCCTGTCTCACCCCACGGTCCTGTGGAAAGAAATGTGGGTGTTTTTTGCCAATTTTAACTGCACGCTTCTTGTTTGTTTACATGGATTTTATAATGTCATATGTTTTTCCCCCAACACCACTTTCCATCAATTTGTATAGCAGACCCTCATGCCCGATTGAGTCAAAAGCTTTTTTGAATTTGATAGAGCATGAGAAGACTTTGCCTATGTTTTGGTTTGTTTGTTTTGTCAATTAGGATGTGCAGGGTGAATACGTGGTCTGTCGTACGGTAATTTGGTAAAAAGGCAATTTGACATTTGCTCAGTACATTGTTTTCACTGAGGAAATGTACAAGTCTGCTGTTAATGATAATGCAGAGAATTTTCCCACGGTTGCTGTTGACACATATCCCACGACAGTTATTGGGGTCAAATTTGTTTTTCAACTTTTGTGGATTGGGGTGTTCAGTCCTTGGTTTCAAATATTGGAGAAGATGCCAGTGCCAAGGATGATGTGAAAGAGTTTTAGTATAGCCAATTGGAATATGTGGTCTGCATATTTTATCATTTCATTAAGGATACCATAGAAACCACAGGCCTTTTTGGGTTGGAGGGTGTGTATTTTGTCCTGTGGTTCAGTCAATGTAATTGGAGAATCCAATGGGTTCAGGTAGTATTTAATAGTTGATTGTAAGATTTGTATTTGATCGTGTACAGTTGAAGTCGGACGTTTACATACACCTTAGCCAAATACATTTAAGTTGGGACAAAAGTTTTGGGTAGCCTTCCACAAGCTTCCCACAATAAGTTGGGTGAATTTTGGCTCATTCCTCCTGACAGAGCTGGTGTAACTAGTCAGATTTATAGGCCTCCTTGCTAGCACACGCTTTTTCAGTTCTGCCCACATATTTTATATAGGGTTACATTTACATTACATTTAAGTCATTTAGCAGACGCTCTTATCCAGAGCGACTTACAAATTGAGGTCAGGGCTTTGTGATGGCCACTCCAATACCTTGACTTTGTTGTCCTTAAGCCATTTTGCCACAACTTCGGAAGTATGATTGGGGTTAATGTCCATTTGGAAGTATGCTTGGGGTCATTGTCCATTTGGAAGACACATTTGCGACCAAGCTTTAACCTGTTGCGACGAGCAATCCCGTATCCGGGAGCGTAATTATAGCCTCAAGCTCATTACCATAACGCAACGTTAACTATTCATGAAAATCGCAAATGAAATGAAATAAATATATTGGCTCACAAGCTTAGCCTTTTGTTAACAACACTGTTATCTCAGATTTTCAAAAAATCCTTTTCAACCATAGCTACACAAGCATTTGTGTAAGTGTATTGATAGCTAGCATAGCATTAAGCCTATCTTTCAGCAGGCAACATTTTCACGAAAACAATAAAAGCATTCAAATGAATAATTTACCTTTGAAGAACTTCGGATGTTTTCAATGAGGAGACTCTCAGTTAGATAGCAAATGTTCAGTTTTTCCAAAAAGATTATTTGTGTAGGAGTAATCGCTCCGTTTGTTCTTCACGTTTGGCTGAGAAATCGCCCGGAAATTGCGGTTACCACAACACCGAAAAATATTCCAAATTAGCTCCATAATATCGACAGAAACATAGCAAACGCTGTTTAGAATCCGTCCTCAAGGTGTTTTCTATTGGAGTACTGGCTACCTCTGTATTTTACGCGAGAATCTCTCTCGGAGCCACCATGTGACCTCTTACGCAATGTGGCGGCCTACGGCTATTCTTCAACAGAAATCCGTAAAACTACGTCACAAAGCTGTAGACACCTTGGGGAATACGTAGAAAGCGTAAGCTCGTTGATGGTACATTCACAGCTGAATAGGGAGTCATTGGAACGCAGCGCTTTCACAACCTGGGGGCACTTCCGGATTGGATTTTTCTCAGGCTTTCGCCTGCAACATCAGTTCTGTTATGCTCACAGACAATATCTTTACAGTTTTGGAAACGTTAGAGTGTTTTCTATCCAAAGCTGTCAATTATATGCATATTCTAGCATATTTTCCTGACAAAATATCCTGTTTAAAACGGGAACGTTTTTTTTTTCCAAAAATGAAAATACTGCTCCCTAACACCAAGAGGTTTTTAAGTTGTAACCACACTTTTGAGAAATGGCATTTCAGTGTTTTGGTGAGAGAGCTCTTCTTTGTCTACACCCATTCAGCATTGTTCACACCCTCTTAAGCTTTACCTCCACCCATCTCCTTGCGTTCAGAGCTGAGACACTTGATGCTCTGGCCGATGATTTGTTTACCTCTGTATAGCATGAAAACAGCCTAACCACCTCTGCTGGCAACAATTTCATTACGCTTTTTTACCGAATTTTACTGACACCGGACATAGTCAACCGGTGTTGTACACTTTAGCTTAAGACATGTAGCTAGCTACCTAGGTGAACAATTAACCTAGCTAGGTAAACAACATGTAATGTCACACACGTCACAAAGTTCGCTAACGAGCCAGCCTCCTAACATTAGCTAGGGAGCCAGCCAGCTAACGCTAGCTAACAGTACACTTTAGCATGCAATTAAAACACTTTCTGTCAAAATTAGAAACGTGTAATATCTGAAAATGTAGCTAGACTACCATGCACCATGCAAGATGGACGTTTCTCCCTGTTACGAATCCATGCCACAAATGCCCTTAGTTTGAAGACGTATTCCGGGAACATGTGTTTTCCAAACTCTTTAGCTATCGTACTCTAATTCCACTGATTTCAAATCTTGATCCCCCAGAAAGTGAAGAGCAACACTTGCTACATTGAAAAAAAGCTGTGCTTGACAGGATTACCAACACAGACTGATGAGCTCCAATAGAGAAAAACCTTCTATAAAACCAATCCGAACTCATCTCTCGGCATGTCCAGCCAACTCATTATCTCAGCCAACCATGTTGTAGGAAGGTTGCGTACTTTTTGTTAACCTGTTGCGTCGCGCAATCCCGGATCCGGGATTCTATTTATAGCCTCAAGCTCATTAGCATAACGCAACATTAACTATTCATGAAAATCGCAAATGAAATGAAATAAATATATTTGCTCTCAAGCTTAGACTTTTGTTAACAACACTGTCATCTCAGATGTTCAAAATATGCTTTTCAACCATAGCTAAACAAGCATTTGTGTAAGAGTATTGATTGCTAACATAGCTATAAGCCTAGAATTCAGCCAGCAACATTTTCACAAAAACAAGAAAATAATTCAAATAAAATCATTTACCTTTGAAGAACTTCAGATGTTTTCAATGAGGAGACTCTCAGTTAGAGAGCAAATGTTCAGTTTTTCAAAAAAATATTATTTGTGTAGGACAAATCGCTCCGTTTTGTTCACGTTTGGCTATGAAAAAAACCTGTATACAGTTATAGCCTCAAGCTCATTAGCATAATGTAACGTTAATGATTTCTGAAAATCGCAAATAAAATGAAAATAATGCGCGTGCTCTAAAGCTTAGCCTTTTCTTAACAACACTGTCATCTCAGATTTTCAAAATATGCTTTTGAACCATCGCTATTCACTAATTTGTGTAAGAGTATGCTAAGCTAGCTTAGCATTTTGAGTAGCATTTAGCACGCAACATTTTCACAAAAACCAGATAACCAAATAAATAAAATCATTTACCTTTGAAGAGCTTCGGATGTTCTCAATGAGGAGACTCTCAGTTACATAGCAAATGTTCAGTTTTTCCTGAAAGCATCTTTGTGTAGGAGAAATCGCTCCGTTTTGTACATCACATTTGGCTACCGAAACGAACCGAAAATTCAGTCACCAACAACGTCAAACTTTTTCCGAATTAACTCCATAATATCGACCGAAACATGGCAAACGACAGAAAGGGCAGACTCATTCCTCTCGCATTCACAGCCATATAAGGAGACAATGGAAAACGGAGCCTCAAAAATCCTGCTCATTTCCTGGATGCCGTTTCATCTTGGTTTTGCCTATAGCTCACGTTCTAGGGCACGCACAGAAAATATCTTTGCAGTTCTGGAAACGTCAGTGTTTTCTTTCCAAAGCTACCAATTATATGCATAGTCAAGCATCTTTTTGTGACAAAATATTGCGCTTAAAACGGGAACGTCTTTTTATCCAAAAATGATATAGCGCCCCTAGAGTTTCAAGAGGTTAACCAACAAGGCTCAACAGTTAACAATTTCATTAGTATTTACAGGTGGCATTCGAGTTTGTTATTAATGAAAGTTCACATTTTCAAGAAGACATTTCTGCCAAAAAACGCATTTTCTAAAAATATATGTTTTTGCATTCAAACTGCTCTCCTGTGAAGTCGTGACTTGCAACATACACTTAGTTTCCTGAATCGGGTAACATGTACTGTTTAGATGTTCTACTGCCAAGTTTACACCTTCACTATTGCAGAGAAACATTTTGTCCAAGAAGTTGTCTAAAAGGGATTGAATTTGTTGTTGCCTAATTGTTTTTGGTAGGTTTCCACACTACTTTCCTTCCCTATATAGCATTTCTTAATTTTATTCAGTTCCTTTGGCTTTGATAGCTCATGACTGAGTATTGCTCTGTTCAAGTAGACTGTGATTTTGAAGTAATCTGATAGGGGTGTCAGTGGGCTGACTGTGAACATTCTGAGAGATAAAGTAATCTACAGTACTACTGCCAAGAGCTGAGCCATAGCTGTACCTACAGTAGGAGTCCTCTCTAAGCCTACCATTGACTCTATGTACATACCCAGCGTGCGACAGAGCTGCAGGAGTTGTGACCCATCTTTGTTGGTTATGTTGTCATATTTGTACCTGGGGGGCATATGGGGGAGGGAATACTGTCACCTCAGGTAGGTGTTTATCCCCCTGTGTGCTGAGGGTGTCAGGTTCTTGTCGGGACTACTGACATTTAGGTCGCTACAGACTAGTACATGTCCCTGGGCCTGGAAATTATTGATTTCCCCCTCCAGGATGGGGAAGCTGTCTTCATTAAAATATTGGGATTCTAGTTGGGGATATTGGTAGAACACAGGAGGACATTTTTCTCTGTTGAGATTATTTCCTTTTTCATTTCTAGCCAAATGTTCCTGTTTTGATTAATTTAATGGAGTGAGTTAGGTCTGCTCTATACCAAATTAACATACCTGTCCCATAGTCCCTGTTTCACACCTGGTAGTTTGGTGGATGGGACATTCAGCTCTCTGTAACCTAGAGGGCAACCAGTGGGTCCGTCTCCTCTATACCATGTTTCTTGTAGGATGACAATGTCTCTATTTCTGATTTATTTTATGAAGTCCAGGTTCCTGCTCTTTGGGCCAAAGGCAGATGACCTCAGGCCTTGGATATTCCAGGCGGAGATAGTGAAGGCTTTGTGTTCCATAAAGTGTCCAATGTTGTTAGTCGTGTGGTTTGACCTCAGACCAGTAAGTGTGACCAGAGCCTGCTGAGCATCTAGTACATGCCATTGGCTTGGGCTAGTGTAAGAGTGGGGGTTGGGCCTGTTTGCCTGCTCACGGCCTGGGCGTGTGTGTGTGTGGGGGTGGGGTTCCCACAGGTCTGGGAGAGTGTCTTGCTGGTTTGGGTGAGGTGTCTGTTGATCTGTTGCTCCTTGTGAGGTGTTAGAGGGTGATGTGCTTTAGGTGGGCCAGGTAGACATTTGGTTTTGAGGCACAGTCATGGGAAATACTTGCGATAGCGTGCTATATGGTAGCGGGTGGAAGTCCACTTGCATTGGGGAAAGTAGAAGAAGCTTTTTAAATCGCTCCTTTCAGTGCTGTAGCCACCCTGTCCTGCTGTGCTCTCAGGTCATTTGTGTCTGTGTGTATTATTATGTGGCTGGGTGACCCTAGTTGGTCCTCAGACAGAAGGTCTAGCTAGGGTGCGCTGGGTGTTTGGACACCAGAGTTCAGACACTGTGTGTTTGGGAAAAATGTTATTTTTTGTATATATTTCCCATTTGAGTCCATAAGGAGTACAATCCTTGGCTTGTGTATGTTCTCAGTGGGCGTGGGGGGGTTGTCAGGATGGCTATCAGGGTGGCTGACGGGGGGGGGGTGGACTGTTCTGCTGTGATGTCGAGACTTTGGTCAGGGTCTGGGGTGGACTGTTCTGCTGTGATGTTGAAACTTTGGTCAGGGTCTGGGGTGGACTGTTCTGCTGTGATGTCGAGGCTTTGGTCAGGGTCTGGGGTGGACTGTTCTGCTGTGATGTCGAGGCTTTGGTCAGGGTCTGGGGTGGACTGTTCTGCTGTGATGTTGAAACTTTGGTCAGGGTCTGGGGTGGACTGTTCTGCTGTGATGTCAAGGCTTTGGTCAGGGTCTGGGGTGGACTGTTCTGCTGTGATGTCGAGGCTTTGGTCAGGGTCTGGGGTGGACTGTTCTGCTGTGATGTCGAGGCTTTGGTCAGGGTCTGGGGTGGACTGTTCTGCTGTGATGTCAAGGCTTTGGTCAGGGTCTGTGGTGGACTGTTCTGCTGGCTTCTCAACTGGTTGGCCAGCTCTCTAATGGGTTGTTCTCGGTCACACGTCATCGTTCTCACCTTCTCCTCAAGCACTTTCACCTTCTACTCTAGTGCTCTGTTCTTCTCCTGCTCCTGCTCTTTCTCCTGTTGATGTTGTCTCACCACAGTCCAGAGTGCAGATATGTCTCTCTCCACCTCCAGCTCTCCAGGTTCAAATAAAATAAAAGTTGTGCCGAATACAACAGTGTGTGTGTGTGTGTGTGTGTGTGTGTGTGTGTGTGTGTGTGTGTGTGTGTGTGTGTGTGTGTGTGTGTGTGTGTGTGTGTGTGTGTGTGTGTGTGTGTGTGTGTGTGTGTGGGTGGGTGGGTGGGTGGGTGGGTGGGTGGGTGGGTAGGTAGTAGGTAGGTAAAGAAATAAAACAACAGGTAAAAGACATTTGAAAATAACAGTAGCAAGGTTATATACAGACACTGGTTAGTCAGGCTTATTGAGGTATTATGTACATGTAGGTATGGATAAAGTGACTATGCATATATGATAAACATAGAGTAGCACTAGCGTAAAAAGAGGGTTTGGCGGGTGGTGGGACACAATGCAGATAGCCTGGTTAGCCAATGTGCGGGAGCATTGGTTCGTCGGGCTAATTGAGGTAGTACGTACATGAATGTATAGTTAAAGTGACTATACATATATGATAAACAGAGAGTAGCAGCCGTGTAAAAAGAGGGGTTGGGTGGCACACAATGCAAATAGTCCAGATAACCATTTGGTTACCTGTTCAGGAGTCTTATGGCTTGGGGGTAAAAACTGTTGAGAAGCCTTTTTGTCCAAGACTTGGCACTCCGGTACCGCTTGCCATGCAGTAGTAGAGAGCACAGTCTATGACAGGGGTGGCTGGGGTCTTTGACCATTTTTAGGGCCTCCCTCTGACACCGCCTGGTGTAGAGGTCCTGGATGGCAGGCAGCTTTGCCCCAGTGATGTACTGGGCCGTGTGCACTACCCCCTGAAGTGCCTTGCAGTCGAAGGCCGAGCAATTGGCGTACCAGGCAGTGATGCAACCGGTCAGGATGCTCTCGATGTTGCAGCTGTAGAACCTTTTGAGGATCTCAGGCATCATGCCAAATCTTTTTAGTGTCCTGAGGGGGAATAGGCTTTGTTGTGCCCTCTTCACGACTGTCTTGGTGTGTTTGGACCAATCTCGTTTGTTATTGATGTGGACACCAAGGAACTTGAAGCTCTCAGCCTGCTCCACTACAGCCCTGTCGATGAGAATGGGGACATGCTCGTTGCTCCTTTTCCTGTAGTCCACAATCATCTCCTTAGTCTTGGTTACGTTGAGGGACAGGTTGTTATTCTGGCACCACCCAGCCAGGTCTCTGACCTCCTCCCGATAGGCTGTCTCGTTGTGGTCGGTGATGAAGCCTACCACTGTTGTGTCTTCTGCAAACTTAATAATGGTGTTGGAGTCTTGCCTGGCCATGCAGTCGTGGGTGAACAGGGAGTACAGGAAGGGACTGAGCACGCACCCCCGGGGAGCTCCAGTGTTGAGGATCAGCGTGACAGATGTGTTGCTAACTACCCTCACTACCTAGGGGCAGCCTGTCAGGAAGTCCAGGATCCAGTTGCAGAGGGAGGTGTTAAGTCCCAGGTTCCTTAGCTTAGTGATGAGCTTTGAGGGCACTATGGTGTTGAACTCTGAGCTGTAGTCAATGAATAGCATTCTCACATAGGTGTTATTTTTGTCCAGTTGTTAAAGGGCAGTGTGGAGTGCAATAAAGATTGCATCATCTGTGAATCTGTTTTGCGGTATGTTTCTGGGATAATGGTGTTGATGTGAGCCATTGCCAGCCTTTCAAAGCACTTCATTGCTACGGAAGTGAGTGCTACGGGTCTGTAGTCATTTATGCAGGTTGCCTTTGTGTATTCTTGGGCACAGGGACTATGGTGGTCTGCTTGAAACATGTTGGTATTACAGACTCAATCAGGGACATGTTGAAAATGTCAGTGAAGACACCTGCCACTTGGGGTTGCTCGTCTGTAGGGTTGTATAATAAAGAGGTCTAGTCTGACACTCTTGGACCGGGGGTATCTTTCTCAAGAGAGAGCTTACCCTGCTGAGCTATCTCTTTGATTTTGTGAAAGTCCAGCTGAAACTATTTGGGGTTGCCCTGTACCATTGCTGTTCCAGACTTGTACTGTTTGACTTTGGCTGACTCAGATTCCTTGTTGTCTAATATCCTGAGTTTCCAGCCATCACTAACACCCCCCCCCTTAACATAGGGGTAGGTTGTTAATATAGCACTGTGCCATGCCAGGGGATGGTCTGTGTGGAAGATTAAGTTGCTTATGTTCCCATTTTTATAATAGCCAGCAAAAAATGTCTCTTGATTTTCCATAAGGTGCATCCTTTTGTACTCTTTTGTGCCTTAGTATTTTTACATCCGGAGGGTACTGTATTGTAGTGACCTCTGAACAGCAGAAGGGGGCTTCAAAGGCCTCTGCATTTGGGTGGGGGAGGCTGTGAAACTCTCCTGCCATTGTTGGGCTCAAGGGCTTTGACACCTCTCACTTCACACCTCAGTGCTAATTGAAGTTGCAGTCAGATATGTTCTGTCCTAGCAAGCTTGGAAGCCTTAACCTAGCTTTCAGTCCTTATCAAGTAAATTATATAATTGTAATGTATTTTTCTTCTTGGCTTTAAAAGTAGCTTCAGACTAAACATTACTCACTCATTTCCAGGTTGGATGGTTTTTTCAAGTTTCTGTTTGATTGCCAGAGCATTTGCTTTATAGCTTGGTAATAAGAATATTTGGTAGTAGGAATCGTTCCGGGTAAATCTTTCCAAAATCAGGTTTTAGGTTTGGAGAATTGATTTGGAGCGAAGGTTATGTTGTGGAGGGTAATGTCCTTTATATGTCCTTCACAAAAAAATCTATATTTTTGTAAAAACAAGCTGAAAAATGTGGGAACTCATCAATCAATCAATAACATGTATTTATAAAGCCCTCTTACATCAGCTGATGTCACAAATTGCTGTACAGAAACCCAGCCTAAAACCTCAAACAGCAGGGAATGCAGGTGTAGAAGCACGGTGGCTAGGAAAAACTCCCTAGAAACTCCCCAGAACCTAGGAAGAAACCTAGAGAGGAACCAGGCTATGAGGGGTGGCCAGTCCTTTTCTGGCTGTGCCGGGTGGAGATTATAACAGAACATGGCCAAGATGTTCAAATG
Organism: Oncorhynchus masou masou; assembly: GCF_036934945.1. Taxonomy (NCBI): domain Eukaryota; kingdom Metazoa; phylum Chordata; class Actinopteri; order Salmoniformes; family Salmonidae; genus Oncorhynchus; species Oncorhynchus masou. The sequence continues at coordinate 15,063,088 of NC_088220.1, read as the reverse complement.
TTCATAAATGCCCAGCAGGGTCAGATAATAATAATCACAGTGGTTGTAGAGGGAACAACAGGTCAGCACCTCAGGAGTAAATGTCAGTTGGCTTTTCATAGCCGATTCTTCAGAGTATCTCTACCGCTCCTGCTGTCTCTAGAGAGTTGAAAACAGCAGGTCTGGGACAGGTAGCACGTCCGGTGAACAGGTCAAATCAAATCAAATCAAATTGTATTTGTCACATACACATGGTTAGCAGATGTTAATGCGAGTGTAGCAAAATGCTTGTGCTTCTAGTCCGACAATGCAGTAATACCAACAAGTAATCTAGCTAACAATTCTAAAACTACTACCTTATAGACTCAAGTGTAAGGGGATAAAGAATATGTACATAAAGATATATGAATGAGTGATGGTACAGAGCGGCATAGGCAAGATACAGTAGATGGTATTGAGTACAGTATATACATATGAGATGAGTGTGTAAACAAAGTGGCATAGTGAAAGTGGCTAGTGATACATGTATTACATAAAGATGCAGTAGATGATATAGAGTACAGCATATACATATGAGATGAATAATGTTATATTAGGTAGCATTGTTTAAAGTGGCTAGTGATATATTTTACATCATTTCCCATCAATTCCCATGATTAAAGTGGCTGGAGTTGAGTCAGTGTCTTGGCAGCAGCCACTCAATGTTAGTGGTGGCTGTTTCACAGTCTGATGGCCTTGAGATAGAAGCTGTTTTTCAGTCTCTCGGTCCCAGCTTTGATGCACCTGTACTGACCTCGCCTTCTGGATGAAAGCGGGGTGAACAGGCAGTGGCTCGGGTGGTTGTTGTCCTTGATGATCTTTATGGCCTTCCTGTGACATCGGGTGGTGTAGGTGTCCTGGAGGGCAGGTAGTTTGCCCCCGGTGATGCGTTGTGCAGACCTCACTACCCTCTGGAGAGCCTTACGGTTTTGGGCGGAGCAGTTGCCGTACCAGGCGGTGATACAGCCCGACAGGATGCTCTCGATTGTGCATTTGTAGAAGTTTGTGAGTGCTTTTGGTGACAAGCCGAATTTCTTCAGCCTCCTGAGGTTGAAGAGGCGCTGCTGCGCCTTCTTCACGATGTTGTCTGTGTGGGTGGACCAATTCAGTTTGTCTGTGATGTGTATGCCGAGGAACTTAAAACTTACTACCCTCTACACTACTGTTCCATTGATGTGGATAGGGGGGTGTTCCCTCTGCTGTTTCCTGAAGTCCACAATCATCTCCTTAGTTTTGTTGACGTTGAGTGTGAGGTTGTTTTCCTGACACCACACTCCGAGGGCCCTCACCTCCTCCCTGTAGGCCGTCTCGTCGTTGTTGGTAATCAAGCCTACCACTGTTCTGTCGTCCGCAAACTTGATGATTGAGTTGGAGGCGTGCGTGGCCACACAGTTGTGGGTGAAAAGTGAGTACAGGAGAGGGCTCAGAACGCACCCTTGTGGGGCCCCAGTGTTGAGGATCAGCGGGGTGGAGATGTTGTTGCCTACCCTCACCACCTGGGGGCGGCCCGTCAGGAAGTCCAGTACCCAGTTGCACAGGGCGGGGTCGAGACCCAGGGTCTCGAGCTTGATGACGAGCTTGGAGGGCACTATGGTGTTAAATGCCGAGCTGTCGTCGATGACCAGCATTCTCACATAGGTATTCCTCTTGTCCAGATGGGTTAGGGCAGTGTGCAGTGTGGTTGAGATTGCATCGTCTGTGGACCTATTTGGGCGGTAAGCAAATTGGAGTGGGTCTAGGGTGTCAGGTAGGGTAGAGGTGATATGGTCCTTGACTAGTCTCTCAAAGCACTTCATGATGACGGAAGTGAGTGCTACGGGGCGGTAGTGGTTTAGCTCAGTTACCTTAGCTTTCTTGGGAACAGGAACAATGGTGGCCCTCTTGAAGCATGTGGGAACAGCAGACTGGTATAGGGATTGACTGAATATGTCCGTAAACACACCAGCCAGCTGGTCTGCGCATGCTCTGAGGGCGCGGCTGGGGATGCCGTCTGGGCCTGCAGCCTTGCGAGGGTTAACACGTTTAAATGTTTTCCTCACGTCGGCTGCAGTGAAGGAGATTCCGCATGTTTTGGTTGCGGGCCGTGTCAGTGGCACTGTATTGTCCTCAAAGCGGGCAAAAAAGTGATTTAGTCTGCCTGGGAGCAAGACATCCTGGTCCGTGACGGGGCTGGTTTTCTTTTTGTAATCCGTGATTGACTGTAGACCCTGCCACATACCTCTTGTGTCTGAGTCATTGAATTGAGATTCTACTTTGTCTCTATACTGACGCTTAGCTAGTTTGATTGCCTTGCGGAGGGAATAGCTACACTGTTTGTATTCGGTCATGTTTCCGGTCACCTTGCCCTGATTAAAAGCAGTGGTTCCATAGCCGCAGGCAGAACAGTTGAAACTGGAGCAGCAGCATGGCCAGGTGGACTGGGGACAGCAAGGAGTCATCAAGCCAGGTAGTCCTGAGGCATTGTCCTCGGGCTCAGGTCTTTCTCACGCTTTCTTGCTCTCTCTCTCCTGTCTGTCTTACTCTCTCTCTCTGTCCTCTCTCTCTCCTGTCTCTCTCACTCTCTCTCTCTCTCTCTCTCTCTCTCTCCTGTCTCTCATTCTCTCTCACTCTCTCACTCTCTCTCTCTCTCTCCCTCTCTCTCTCTCTCTCTCTCTCTCACACTCTCTCTCTCTCTCTCTCTCTCTCTCTCTCTCTCTGTCTCTCTGTCCTGTCTCTCTCACTCTCTCGTCTCTCTCTCTCTCTCTCTCTCTCTCTCTCTCTCTCTGTGTCCTGTCTCTTTCATTCTCTCTCTCCTCTCTCTCATTCTCTTGCCCCCCCCCCCTCTCTCTCTCTCTCTCTCACTCTCTCTGTCTTCTCTCTCTCTCTGTTCTGTCTCAATCATTCTCTCCTCTCTCTCTCTCTCTCTCCCCTCTGTCTCTCTCTCTCCTTCTTTCTCCCCTTCTCTTCAATGTGTGCCTGTGGGATAGTTGAGTATGATCAATCACAGAGGGTTTTAGACAGACCACTGGTTCGGCAACAAATTGACCTTTACTTTCAGCCAAGCACATACCTGGCAGATCTACTGTGTGCGTGTGCACGCCAAAGGTAGAGGTTAGCGGGTAGCAGTTTGGGCCTGGCTGAGCTAAGAGCCCATGTGTCTGTCAGCCTGAGAAGAGCACTGACCTCCACAGAGATACATCTCTCAGCCGACACACACACACTGTCTTCGTCTCTGTCTCGCTCTCCTTTAACATCCTATCTTTGGCAGCAGCTTTGGTGTCTTTTTGTCATGCAAGACATGATAGAAAATAAACTCATTTCCTTGATGCTTTCCGTGTTCAGATGAATGCACTAACTGTAAGTCTTTCCGGATAACAGCGTCTGCTAAATGTCTAAAATGTAAATGTAAAATGAGAGGTCTGCACTCAGGTCTTCTCTCTCTCTAGAGGGTATCCTCTGAAGGTTTTCTGCCCCACTCAAGGTTTCCTCTCCTCTGTTCTCTGTCCTCATCATCCCTCGTTCTCTGCCATAACAGCCTATAATTGTTGTCTTAGCACCCTTCATGTATAATGGATCAGGTGTTTAAAAGCTAAGGTGCAGTGAAGTTAATACCACCGGGAATCTCTGTCCTGACAAATCCATCTGCATTTTGCCTCGCTCCCACACTTTGTGCTCTTTTCTCTCTTCCTTCTACCCCTTCTCTCTTTCTTACTCTTTCTCTTTGTCTTTCTCTATCGCTTTAAAATGGGGGAAATCATATGAATCATGGAAACCTGCTCTCCCCTCTCACACAATCCAGCCGTTCTTGTATTCCTCCCTCCCACCCCCTCTCTCTCTCCCTTTCTCTCTCTCTCTGTCCAGTTGTTCTTGTTTTCACCCCTCCCTTCCACCCTCTCTCTCTCCATTTCTCTCTCTCTCTCTGTCCAGTTGTTCTTGTTTTCACCCCTCCCTTCCACCCCCTCACTCACCTCTCCATTTCTCCCTCTTTCTGTCTCTTTCTCTCTCTCTCTGTCCAGTTTGTTTTCATCCCTCCCTTCCTGGGCTGAGAATAATTGGGTTTCTCCCTAATAGCCAGGGTAATGTTGACACTACATAAATCCTCACCCAGAAATAGAGCCTCCTCTATCACCTAAAAATACCTCATTGTTTTGTCCCCTCGTCTGTTTTTCCCTCTCCTCACCACTCCTCCACCTCTCCTCCATCTCTCCTCTCCTCCATCTCTCCTCTCCTCCACCTCTCCTCCATCTCTCCTCTCCTCCATCTCTCCTCTCCTCCATCTCTCTACTCCTCCATCTCTCCACTCCTCCATCTCTCATCTCCTCCATCTCTCCACTCATCCATCTCTCCTCCATCTCTCCACTCCTACATCTCTCCTCTCCTCCATCGCTCTCCTCCATCTCTCTCCTCCATCTCTCCAATCCTCCATCTCTGCTCCATCTCTCATCTCCTCCCTCCACTCCTCCATCTCTCCACTCCATCTCTCCTCTCCTCCATCTCTCCACTCCTCCATCACTCCTCCATCTCTCCTCTCCATCACTCCACTCATCCATCTCTCCACTCCTCCATCACTCCTCCATCTCTCCTCTCCATCACTCCACTCCTCCGTCTCTCCACTCCTCCATCACTCCTCCATCTCTCCTCTCCATCACTCCACTCCTCCGTCTCTCCACTCCTCCATCTCTCCACTCCTCCATTGCTCCTCCATCTCTCCTCTCCATCACTCTACTCCTCCATCTCTCCTCACCTCCATCTCTCCTCCATCTCTCCACCTCTCCACTCCTCCATCTCTCTCTCCTCCATCTCTCCACTCCTCCATCTCTACTCTCCTCCATCTCTGCTCCATCTCTCTTCTCCTCCATCTCTAATCTCCTCCAACTCTCCTCTCTTCCATCTCTCCTCTCCTCCATCTCTCCACTCATCCATCTCTCCTCTCCTCCATATCTCCACTCCTACATATCTCCTCTCCTCCATCTCTCCTCTCCTCCATCTCTCCTCCATCTCTCCTCTCCTCCATCGCTCGACTCCTCCATCCCTCCTCTCCTCCATCTCTCCTCTCCTCCATCTCTCCACTCCATCTCTCCTCCATCTCTCCACCTCTCCTATCCTCCATCTCTCCTCTCTTTCATCTCTCCTCCATCTCTCCTCTCCTCCATCTCTCCATCATCTCTCCTCCATCTCTCCTCTACTCCATCTCTCCTCTCCTCCATCTCTCCTCAATCTCTCCTCTCCTCCATCTCTCCATCATCTCTCCTCCATCTCTTCTGGGCTATCATCAGCCTGGGTATGTAGGTATATGTAGTGTTCCCAATCAGGTTGAATCCATTTCATTGTGATTACATTTCGTACAGTACAAGCATGTTATACTATGTTATTTTCTCATAATCTCTTGATTAACTATCATTGTTAGCATTTATGCTACTGGCTGCATACCTGTCATCTCAATAATAAATTGTGGTGAATGGCCTCAGACATATAGAGTACAGACTCAGTATCATTGCCTGTGTTTTCTCTACAGAACAAACCAATAGACAGAGAATTAGGCAGTGGCAAGTTTCAGATGGTTATTGTCAAGCAAATAACTGCTGTTCTCACGGTAATTGACCGTTAAGTAACATAAACACATTTAGCATCTCCCGGCTTCCCAGCATAGCCTACAAGTTACTGATACTGACCTTTGGAACATCTACATTTGAAAAAGTTTAATAAATCGATTTAATATAACCTCCACCATGACAATAAATCCATTATTTATTTTAGACACGTCTAAAGAACCATGATATGAAGAAAATGTAGTCTATTTCAGAACAGAATAGCATACTCTGAGTTGTCCTTAATTAAGTTAGACCCTGATCTGGCTACTCCATATGGCTGTTAGCTCCACTAGTTCAATTAGCAGAAACCAGATTTGCTTAGCATTATGATTAGCTTAGCATTATGATTAGCTTAGCATTATGATTTGCTTAGCATTATGATTAGCTTAGCATTATGATTTGCTTAGCATTATGATTAGCTTAGCGTTATGATTTGCTTAGCATTATGATTTGCTTAGCATTATGATATGCTTAGCATTATGATTAGCTTAGCATTATGATTAGCTTAGCATTGCTTCTTGTGCAGGCTGCACACACTTCATCAGTCTCTCATTCACAGTTTGACAAACACTTGAAAATATTCTCACCAGGCTAATATAATTTTCTCAATTTCCCCGTGGAACCCCCTCTTGTGTGGCCATAACACCCCCTAAAAAATCCATGTGGCCAAAGTGACCGTTGTGTCCTTGGGCTGAATAGAACTATTATAATTCCCTTCTCAGGCTGCCATGCTCCGAAGCACCTCTCACTCACATGGCTCTCTAAATTGCATAGCCTATTGAAATGTTGCGCAAAATGAGCTCATGGGCTCTCATGAAGTGTTTGATTTTTGAAAACATTTGCATTGATATCAGAATGATTATAGGGACAATAGAGTGCTGAGTACCAGGCAGTTAGCACGTTTGGTAGGCTACTAATGACCAGCAGCAGCATCAGAGCTTAGAGAAGCCTGGTTACCATGACTAAACGGTCACGTGGAATTTGACTGCAGTCATGACTCGTGACCAAAGGTGTGGAGATAATACCGTCACCATAACAGCCCTAGGAAGGGAGAAGGATCAAGGTCGTAGGTCAACTCTAGCTAACAGGCTCAAATGAGAGATTATAGGACTATATACTACTACCTCACAGGGTCAAAACAGTGATGTTATCTCTTCTGCATTAAGCACACACACACACATTCTCTCACACACACACATTCTCTCACACACACACACACACACACACACACACACACACGTTCTCTCTCTCTCTCACACGCATCCAAGTGAGTGTGTGTGGGCAGGATCGGATTGGTTAGGGGGATGGGGCTGAAAGAATGGCCATCGAGAATTGATCTTTTGACATGCGTGTGCATGTGTGTCTGAGTGACATGTACACGTGTGTGTACGTGTGTGCGCGTGCACGTGTGCGCATGCGTGTGTGTGTGTGTATGTGTGTGTGTGCGTGCGTGCGTGCGTGCGTGCGTGCGTGTGTGTGTGTGTGTGTGTGTGTGTGTGAGAGAGAGAGAGAGAGAGAGAGAGAGAGAGAGAGAGAGAGAGAGAGAGAATGTATTGTGTGTGTGTGTGTGTGTGTGTGTGTGTGTGTGTGTGTGTGTGTGTGTGTGTGTGTGTGTGTGTGTGTGCGTGCGTGCGTGCGTGCGTGCGTGTGTGTGTGTGTGTATGTGCGCGCCAGATGAAAGACCCATCAGTCCCATCAGTTGACATGTTCCTGTAATTGCCTCCGTGAAAATTCTGCTCCACGCTCTTCAGCATCAAAGCCTTTCACAGCTACTCTGCTTTGATGTGTGTGTGTGTGTGTGTGTGTGTGTGTGTGTGTGTGTGTGTGTGTGTGTGTGTGTGTGTGTGTGTGTGTGTGTGTGTGTGTGTGTGTGAGAGTGAGTGTGTGTGAGAGAGTGAGTGAGTGAGTTGTGAGTAGTGGGAGAGGCAGAGGGAGGGAGAAAGGGTGAGAGAGAGAGAGAGAGAGAGAGAGAGAGAGAGAGAGAGAGAGAGTGTTTCCGCTGGTCGACTGTGGTCATTGCTGACACACACAGTCATCTAATTAGATTGTCAATCTGGTAGAGCACACTTCCTGTTGTATTTATCAACACACCCCCCTGCATCGACCCATCACACCAGCCACTCCACTTAAACCATGCTTCAACTCAACTGAATTTAAAGCTGTTTTCTCTGTCTCTCTCTTCTTCCCTCTTCCTCCCTATTTTCCTTGAAAGGCAGCAATGTGACAGTGTTTCCCGAGGCCTGCTGTTTCAGGTGTTTCTCTCCTCTCCTCTCCTCCTCTCCTCTCCTCTCCTCTCCTCTCCTCTCCTCTCCTCTCCTCTCCCTCCTCTCCTCTCCTCTCCTCTCCTCTCTTCTCCTCTCCTCTCCTCTCCTCTCAGGTCTGCTGTGACATCACTGCTGCAGTCAATCAATAGATCACCGTTCTTATTACACCATGTCACTCACACAACCACATAAATACACACAACTACACAACCACACACACAACTACACACAACTACACACACAACAACACACACAACTACACACACAACCACACACACAACTAGAAAAAACTACACAACCACATAACCACACACACAATTACACACAACCACACACACAACTACACACACCACCACACACACAACTACACACACAGCCACACAACTACACAACCACACACAACTACACACACAACCACACACACAACCGAACAACTACACAACCACACAACCACACACACACACAACCATCTCTCTGTCTCAATCTCGCTCTCGCTCTGTCTCTCTATGTTGTGTTTTTTTCAATCAACTAGCACACCTACACATTCTCTCTCCCTTTCTCTCCTATTTTCATTATCTCTACTCTCTACTGTCTCCGCTTTCTCTGTCTCTTCCCTCCTCCCCTCCTCTCCACCTCATCTCCCTCCTCCCCCCTCTCCCCCCCCTCCCCTCCTCCCCTCCTCCCCTCTTCCCCCTCCTCCCCGCCTTCCCTCCTCTCCTCCACCTCTTCCCTCCTCCCCCTCCTCTCCCCTCCTCCCCTCCTCTCCTCCACCTCTTCCCTCCCCTCCTCCCCGCCTCCCTCCTCTCCTCCACCTCTTCCCTCCTCCCCTCCTTCCCTCCTCTCCTCCACCTCTTCCCTCCTCCCCTCCCCTCCTCTCCTCTACTCCCCACCTCCCCTCCTCCCCGCCTTCCCTCCTCTCCTCCACCTCTTCCCTCCTCCCCTCCTCCCCCCTCCTCCCCGCCTTCCCTCCTCTCCTCCACCTCTTCCCTCCTCCCCTCCTCTCACCTCCTCCCTGGCTTCCCTGCCCTCCTCTCCTCCACCTCTTCCCTCCTCCCCTCCTCTCCCCTCCTCCCCTTCTTTCCCATCCTTCCCTCTACTCCCCTCCTCTCCCTCCTCCCCTCCTCTCCCCTCCTCCCCTCCTCTCCCCTCCTCCCCGCCTTCCCTCCTCTCCTCTCCTCCACCTCTTGCCCCTTCCCTTCTTTCCCATCCTTCCCTCTACTCCCCTTCTCTCCCCTCCTTTCCCTCTGTCATTATGTTCCTTCCCATCCTCCTCATTCTCTCATTCTCTTGTTCAATCTCATTCATTCGCTCAGCAGTCAGCCTGTCTGATAGAGAAGCAGGTGTCTGATGGAAGCACACACACACATACACACACAAATGCATACACATATATAGCCTGAGATGGAGAAAGAGAGACAGAAAAAAGAGAGAGAGAGATAGGGAGCGGTGAGAGAGAGACACAGAGAGGTGATTAGGGAGCGGTGAGAGAGAGACACAGAGAGAGAGAGACAAACACAGAGAGACAGATAGAGACAGAAAGACAGAGAGAGACAGAAAGACAGAGAGCGATAGAGAGAAACAAAGAGAGAGTGGCAGAGGGAGAGAGAGAGAGAGAGAGAAAGAGAGACAGAGAAAGAGAGAGAGAGAGAGAGAGAGAGAGAGAGAGAGAGAAAGAGAGACAGAAAGATAGGGAGTGGTGAGAGAGAGAGAGATAGGCACACACAGAGAGACAGACAGAGAGACAGAAAGACAGAGAGAGACAGAAAGACAGAGAGCGATAGAGAGAAACAAAGAGAGGGTGACAGAGAGGGAGAGAGAGAGAAAGAGAAACAGAGAGAAAGAGAGACAGAGAAAGAAAGAGAGTGAACGAGAGAGAGAAAGAGAGACAGAGACAGAGAGACAGAGAGAGAGAGAGAGAGAGAGAGAGAGAGAGAGAGAGAGAGAGAGAGAAAGAAAGACAGAGAGAGAAAGAGAGACAGAGCAAGAGAGAGATAGAAATACAGAGAGTAGATAGGGAGCGGTGTCTAGATTGAGTGAATAACTATTATGAAAAGCTGTCACTGTTATCAGGATTGCTTCTTAACTCTATACTGTTGCTTAACTGACCCATATCTCATTTCCTGTAATATTGTGTGGGCCAGTACATATGCCTCTTACCTACAGTACACAAATTACTCATCATACATTTGCAAGACTCGCCACGTCCTCTAATTACCTGGCTCCATCTGCACCTTTGTTTAAGAAAGTCAATATCTCGTCTAATTACGACATTAATCTACGACAATTATGTACTTTCATCTACAAATACACACCATATATACATACCCACCAGACAGTTTACCTAAATCCTTCAGTGGATTCTTCCAGGTTAATTCTGAAATCCATCCATATAATACAAGGCACTGCTCTAACCTTCACCCTCCCCACTGCCCCACCTCATATAGTCAATTTTAATTTGATTTATTTCACCTTTATTTAACCATGTAGGCAAGTTGAGAACAAGTTCTCATTTACAATTGTGACCTGGCCAAGATAAAGCAAAGCAGTTCAACACACACAACAACACAATAACACATGGAGTAAAACAAACATACAGTCAATAATACAGTAGAAACAAGTCTATATACGATGTGAGCAAATGAGGAGAGATAAGGGAGGTAAAGGCAAAAAACGGCCATGATGGCAAAGTAAATACAATATAGCAAATAAAACACTGGAATGGTAGATTTGCAGTGGAAGAATGTGCAAAGTAGAAATAAAAATAATGGGGTGCAAAGGAGCAAAATAAATAAAATAAATAAATACAGTAGGAGGAGAGGTAGTTGTTTGGGCTAAATTATAGGTGGGCTATGTACAGGTGCAGTAATCTGTGAGCTGCTCTGACAGCTGGTGCTTAAAGCTAGTGAGGGAGATAAGTGTTTCCAGTTTCAGAGATTTTTGTAGTTCCAGTCTTTGGCAGCAGAGAACTGGAAGGAGAGGCGGCCAAAGAAAGAATTGGTTTTGGGGGTGACCAAAGAGATATACCTATATTATATATATATATTCGATACAGAGGTTCCGTGCTCTGGAATTCTTATCTTTGCATTGCCAAAACCTCATCATCCCTCAATAACTTCAAGTGAAAACTGGGGGTCAGTCTGATGAACCAAACTACCCAATAATCCCTCCGTGTAGCC
>NC_088220.1:15047060-15049560 GCF_036934945.1 Oncorhynchus masou masou | reverse complement strand
GTGCGACGCCCACCACATCCTCCTTACTCCCAGCAGAGACTCATACTGGGTTCCCCCTGAGGTGGGCCAGTGCCTGAGGGACCAAAGAGGGGGATAGATCGATTGAGAGATGGAGGGAGGGATGGAGAGATGGAGGAGGGATGGAGATGGAGGGAGAGATGTAGAGATGGAGGGAGGGATGGAGAGATGGAGGGAGGGATGGAGAGATGGGGGGAGGGATGGAGGAAGGGATGGAGGGATTCCGGTGGGATGGAGAGATGGAGGGAGGGATGGATGGAGATGGAGATGGAGTGGGATGAGAGATGGAGGGAGGGATGGAGATGGAGTGGGATGGAGAGATGGGGGGAGGGATGGAGGAAGGGATGGAGGGAGTGGGATGGGAGAGGAGGGATGGAGGAGATTCAGAGTGGGATGGAGAGAGGAGGGATGGGGAGAGGGAGGGAGGGAGGGAGGGAGGGAGGGAGGGAGGGAGGGAGGGGGAGGGAGGGAGGGAGGGGAGGGAGGGAGGGAGGGAGGGAGGGAGGGAGGGAGGGAGGGAGGGAGGGAGGGATTCAGAGTGGGATGGAGAGAGGGAGGGAGGGATGGAGAGAAGAGGGATGGAGAGATTCAGAGTGGGATGGAGAGAGGAGGGATGGATGGAGAGAGGAGGGATGGATGGAGAGAGGAGGGATGGAGAGAGGGATTTTCACCATCCCTCCATTTGTGTCTGTCTGTCAATTCAATAAAATTCAAGGGCTTTATTGGCATGGAAACATGTGTTAACATTGCCAAAGCAAGTGAGGTAGATAATATACAAAAGTGAAATAAACATTAAAAATGAACAGTAAACATTACACATACTAGACACATTACACTCTGTCTCTATCTGTCTCTCTCAGTCTCTCTGTCTCTCTCTGTCTCTCTCTGTCTCTCTCTGTCTCTCTCTGTCTCTCTCTGTCTGTCTCTCTCTGTCTCTAGCTGTCTCTATCAGTCTCTCTCTGTCTGTCTCTTTCTCTCTCTGTCGCTCTCTGTTTCTCTCTCTAACGAGGTGGTGTGACAGTGTGTAGCTAGTAGTAATGAATCTGTTGTAAAGGCAGATGATGCTTTGTCTCATCAGTTCTCAGTTCTACAGGATTTTCTGTACACTGTTCAATGTCACACAGGGCTCAAACCTGCCTTTTGTCTACTCACACACACACACACACACACACACACACACACACACACACACACACACACACAGCATGTCAAATTAACCCTAACTAAACCCTGGTGTTGAACTGTGTCTCTCAGCATGTCAAATTAACCCTAACTAAACCCTGGTGTTGAACTGTGTCTCTCAGCATGTCATATTAACCCTAACTAAACCCTGGGATGATCTGTGTCTCTCAGCTGATAACACCAGATGGCTTTACATTGTCTGCTGTACAGTCGTGGCCAAAAATGTTGAGAATGACACAAATATGTATTTTCACAAAGTCTGCTGCCTCAGTTTGTATGATGGCAATTTGCATATACTCTGGGATGTTATGAAGAGTGATCAGATGAATTGCAATTAATTGCAAAGTACCTCTTTGCCATGTAAATGAACTGAATCCCCCAAAAATATTTACACTGCATTTCAGCAGTGGAAAGGACCAGCTGACATCCTGTCAGCCATTCTCTCGTTAACACAGGTGTGAGTGTTGACGAGGACAAGACTGGAGATCACTCTGTCATGCTGGTTGAGTTTGAATATCAGACTGGAAGCTTCAATAGGAGTGTGGTGCTTAGAATCCTTGTTCTTCCTCTGTCAACCATGGTTACCCACAAGGAAACATGTGCCGTCATCATAGCTTTGCACAAAGGAGAGTGATTCAATTGTTGTGAAGGCTTCAGGGCGCCCAAGAAAAGTCCAGCAAGTGCCTGGAACGTCTCCTAAAGTTGATTCAGCTGCGGGATCGAGGCACCACCAGTACAGAGCTTGCTCAGGAATGGCAGCAGGCAGGTGTGAGTGCATCTGCACGCACAGTGAGGCGAAGACTTTTGGAGGATGACCTGGTGTCAAGAAGGGCAGCAAAGAAGCCACTTCTCTCCAGGAAAAACATCAGGGACAAACTGATTCTGCAGAAGGTACAGGGATTGGACTGCTGAGGACTGGGGTAAAGTCATTTTCTCTGATGAATCCCCTTTCTGATTGTTTGTGTCATCTGGAAAAAAGCTTGTCCAGAGAAGACAAGGTGAGCGCTACCATCAGTCCTGTGTCATGCCAACAGTAAAGCATCCTGAGACCATTCATGTGTGGGGTTGCTTCTCAGCCAAGGGAGTGGGCTCACTCACAATTTTGCCTAAGAACACAACCATGAATAAAGAATGGTACCAACACATCCTCCGAGAGCAACTTCTCCCAACCATCCAGGAACAGTTTGGTGACGAACAATGCATTTTCCAGCATGATGGAGCACCTTGCCATAAGGCAAAAGTGATAACTAAGTGGCTCTGGGAACAAAACATTGATATTTTGGGTCCATGGCCAGGAAAC